>NW_015629505.1:1093189-1093701 GCF_001515625.1 Sinocyclocheilus rhinocerous
CAGTATATGTTCATATAATGGAAGTCATTGGTAACCAAAACATTCTTTTGGTTATCAACATTCTTCAAAATATATTTTTTTGCACCCACAATCGAAAGCAAGAGCACCCTCAGCTGAAGCTGTAAGTGTAAGTGTTTTTGCAGCGTTGAATAATGTAATGTAGCCACAGACATATCTGACATCTGCAAATAAATTAGTGTTTCACTCTCCAAATTGCAATGATTGACATAGTGATAACCATAGCAATAGATGAGACAAAATACATGTAATCCTGATGTGCATTAAAGGGGTCATATGATGCTATTTTAAAGATCATTATTTTGTGTATTTGGTGTAACAGAATATGTTGACATGAATGTAACGCCCCTTACCATAATCGCGAGATTCAGTTTTCAAAGTAAATATCAAGACAGTTAATAATGTCGTTAGTTTTACCATCAGTTCAAGCCCGAAAGGGCAATAGAGTCGCGTGACAGACACAGTGATGATGCAGTACACAAGCCGCAGTTAAA
>NW_015629505.1:1093764-1108799 GCF_001515625.1 Sinocyclocheilus rhinocerous
TATGTGGGGGCGTGTTAGAACGAGGCGTTTTTGGTAGGCGTGGTTGACTCTTAGCTTTTATAAAGAATATCTCTTTGGATTTGAGATGTTACTCTTTGCAACTTTACAGATCTTCTTTATGCACCAAGAGCTTGTAACACGCCAAAGAGAAAGGAAAACTTGAAATCGCATCATATGACCCCTTTAAGACTAGAGCACCCTCACTCATTTCAGAAACACCCTCAGAGATTTGATTCTGGAACCCTGGCCTGTGCTGAGTAGAGGTAGAAGTGTTAGAGGTGTGTTAGAAGTGATCTGATGTGATGTGGTCCATTTTACTTCACATTACCCCACATTTGCTAAACATTCCTATACTGTAACTTATGACACTATGACTGCACTGCTTATATTATAAGCACAGATGTTTATGTTAGGCTAAGTTTGGAATGATCTTATCTCTCTTATCTGATTAACTAGAGCAAAAGGTCTTCGTAACCCGATGGTAAACCACTTACTTCACACTGGACGAGAAGCGCCAAGCCATCGTGTTCTCACGTTCAAGGCGACAGTCAAAAATCTAATCACCGAATCTAATCACCATACAGGCACGATGTGGCGTGGTAGGATTTTGAACAATCATCAAACTGCCAGTAGCAAATGAATGTTGGGGTGGCCAATCAGATGTCAGGGATGTCCAGTGCCTGGTTGGATCTACAGGAGGTGGCATTTAACCTACTTAGCTTAGTCTTAGCAAATCAGTTATTTACAAACATCACTTGTTGTATGATAGCAAAAATATTGCTAACATGATGTAACAAAGATTCAGTACAGCTACAAGAAGCTACCACTGCTACAAAGGACAAGCAGAAAGGATATTTTGATTAGATGAGCATAGCATGATAAGGGGGAAGTTGAGGGGGAAGTTGTGGCCTAATTGTTAGAGAGTCGGATTCGTAACCCAAGGTTGCGGGTTTGAGTCTCGTACCGGCAGGGATTGTAGGTGGGTGGAGTGAATGTACAGCTCTCTCTTCCACCTTCAATACCACGACTGAGGTGCCCTTGAGCAAGGCACCGAACCCCCAACTGCTCCACGTGCGCTGCAGCATAAATGGCTGCCCACTGATTTGGGTGTGTGTGTGTTCACTGCTGTGTGTGTGCACTTTGAATGGGATAAATGCAGAGCACTAATTCAGAGTATGGGTCACCATACTTGGCCACATGTCACGTCACTTTCACTTTTCACTTTCATAACACAATAAGATCAGGCATTACATACAATGACTCTTTGGGGTCCAGGGGAGACTGAATCTCATATGAAAGAACAGAGTAATGACATACTAGGAATGAGCTGCGTTCATGATATGGAGAACTCTAAGAACTGTCTGTTAATTATTTAGAATCACTGAAGGTGCAAAAAGAGGATGGAAATAGCAGCATATAAGAGATGCACTAATGTATCGGCAATAGCAATACAGTGTAAATGAATTTCTTCAGGTCATTGACATTTAAAAGCTTAAGGGCTCCGGCAGTGATGGTGTGATATCATCACTTTGGCTTTTCAGTGGCACAAGTGGCTGAGTGATTTGAATTACAAACACAGTTAATTAATTTATTCATTTTAAACCATTTAGCCAGATAATGAAAAAAGCCATTTAGAGCTCAACTCTCACCACTCACATTGTAATTGCTGCATATATCTGTGGATACAGAAAACGCCTGTGTCACTTACTCACGGTAGATCTGCAGAAAATGGCCATCTGCCACAGCATGGCCTCTTTGAACATGATTCTTATCCTGAGTATTAATGTTCTCTCTAAATACACCATCCAGAACTAAAGGGATATCGCCTTGGGTCTATTACCTCCTGCCATCTGTTTTTCCCATTTCCCTTTTTCCTTCCAACATGCAAGGAAATATCTGACAAAGATGCTGAGTCATTCCCAGATCAATTCAAATTAATGCTGTGCGGGCGTGAGGTGCAGATTTTAGCACTCCAGAAATGGGGTTTGACTGCCTGCCTTTCTTCCAATTCCTTTTTTATACAAATAATGTAAAAATCAATAGCTGCGGTCAGCATATGCACTTGGAGCGGTGGGACTTCGATTTCGGCTGGGGAGTTGGAAAGGAAGGAAAGCCGAACATCCGTCTGGACCGCCGAGCGAGACCGGCTAGCTATGGTATTCTGCGAGTAGCGCTAACCACGCACACTGCTTCTTTTATCAGTCAATACATAATTTTACTTAGCCAATAACAGAATCACTCACACAAAAGATAATGGATGTTCCTCCCGGTTGCCGTGGGATCTGCTGCAGTGGTAATGTAGATTAATTCACTGCAAACAGATTGATTTTTCCTTCTCTGTCGGAGTCATTTGTTTTTTCCTCGTCGCTGTGGTCAACTACTGTAACTGCCCACCTGTGCGAAGAGGCATTGGCTACTAAGGCAAATTAGTAACTAGAGGCATTGAAATTAGTGCTGCCCCACAACCCCTCGCTCTGCTTTATCGTCCTCCCTGTGCATCGGCCTGACAGACGGCGTCAGCGGCTGATAGAGGCATTGGTGACCCGTGTCGACCCTCCATCACTGCCAGTCAGCACTTCTGTGAGGTCAGGGCTGAGGCACCACAGAGCGTCCCATTAAATATACGAGGCAAAATAAAACACTAAAGAGAAAGTAGGAAGCTGAAAAGCAGAGGTCACACACCTCCATCTGTCACTTCGGCCTACCGCCTGAGACGATGGGAGGACAGTGTGAAAAGAGGAAAAGGTTCTGGAACCAAGAGGACTCCTGCAGGCAAAGTTTCTCTTAGAACTGGTATTAGAGTCACTGTGGAATTGTGTATACTCGCTGTATTGTTTCATCAGAGTGTTTATGGCAGTAGCTGCCACACATTCACACTTTGATGTGGGGTGCTTTAAAAGGGCGGGCGGCATGAAAGAGTGTGGGAAACAGAACAGATCACACGTCTGAGTTCAGTAAAGTGCCTTCCGCAGCCCAGATTTGCCTCAGTGTGGAGCTTTGTTTGGATGCAGCTTGGGTTTTCCTCTGAGATTGATGACTATTGGAATGCAAATAGAATTCAGCTAACTGATTGATTTCTCAATGCCTGTCAGAATTATTTATTAGAAACTGTGGGGGGAATGCAGAACAGTTTGAAAGATTTCACTAGTTTTTATACTAATCAAATTATTCATCTAAAGTAATATTCCAGGATCAGTGCAAGTTAAGCAATTGACAGCATGTGTGACGTAATGTTGATTACCACACAATGATGCATCTCAGTCAGCTCCCTAGTTCAGGTGTCAGGGCACTGATCAGGGAGTTGGCCATTTTAAGGGGCTGTCTCAATCGCGAAATCCTTCCAGTGCACTGGAACGTTCGCTCCCTGAAAAATCCCACAACGCACCGCAAAAACTAGGGAGCATTAATGCTCACTATCCTCCCTTACCGGAAATTACGTCACATTTCTGAAACAATATTTTTCAAAAAAAATCATATTGACTTTTGAAAGGTTGGGTGCATATAATATGTGTGTGTGTGTGTGGATTTAACACATTAATTTAATTAGTTATGGGAAGAAAAAAAAATTATGCACATGCCCCACCCCAGACCTACATAGGTCATCTTAGTTGATTGGTGATGAATATGATGAAGGGCAACAACTCACCGTGTGATGTAGCCTATAGAATCAGAGGGGTGTCCGGAAGTGGCACTGGACACCCCAGACATCTTTTTGGCCACCCCGGGTGCCACCACAATATTTTATTTGCTACTGGCAATTTAATGATTGACATTTCATTTCACCTCTTGAGAAAGTATTTATTTTGACATGCACATTGTTAATATATTAGCGTTAATATTAAGAGGGAGAAGAATAAGTTGGACGCACGCTGTACAAGAAGTGCAGCGCTGTTCAAAATCCTGCAACGCCACTCATGTTTTTCCATTAAATTACATTATATTTGTCTCACATCGTAAGACTTCACCTCTCACATAATGACTTCACCCTAGGCTGGAAGAGTGTGTATAGACATTTTTCAATAATGCATTTGTCTGTCTGTGGACTGAGTAAAGTCCATGCTTCATATGGGAGAGATAATGTAGATTGCCCTTACCATTTCCATTTGCAGTGTTTATATAACAAATCTCATTGACCCCCATGTTTTCATTCTTGAAGTGAAGTTTGCACCTGTATGATGATTAGATTCAGTGAATACATTTTTTGATTTGTAGATTTGTAATTACAGATTTAGTTTAAATAAAGATGTCAGTCTTCATTTTTCTTCTTTTTAGGAAACAAATCAAAGAAAAAATAAACAAATTCTACTGTTCCTAATATTATGTATGTTGCTCAAAAACAAAATATATTGTGTTCAGTGGAAAAAAGTTTTTTTTTTTTTACCCAGTCATTTAAAAATAACACATTTTAGAGCTGTAACGACAATACCATGATACCGTGAAACCGTGATATTTTGCTTAAGGTTATCATACCGTCAAAATCTCATACCGGCCCATGCCTGTGGTACAGAAAAATGATGTGATAGATGTCACTAAGTTTCCGTCATGGCATGGGCCCCCTTTAGTAGCCTTGGTCACCCCCTTGCCACCCTAAACAGTATGTTATTTAAAAGACATGTTTTAAATGACTACATTCATCATAAAGTGATTTTCATTTGTAAACAGGCACCTAAAAGAGTACCCATAAATATCTTTTTGGACCAAGGGGACTAAATTCTAACTGAGAGCCAAATCGTCCCAGTTCTTTTAGCCTCTCCGCCCATGTTTAATGGCTCCCCCAGTCTCTGTCACACCCTCTTTGCCTCCCCACATCCCGGATTTCCCGAACAGCTTGCGTTCTCCTGAAACCACAGTCAGTTTTACAGCCGTTCCGTAGAGGCTGAGAGATGGATGGAAGAGGAGCATTAACTTGCTGAGTTCAAGGCTTGGTCTCCTCTCTTCTCCCATCGAGTCCAGCGGTGGAGATCTAATTACAGAATCTGAACAGAGGTAGAGGGTCAATAATGAATGGTAATGTGCAGTATTTTAGCCTCGCCGCCATTGTGAGCCTTTCATCTGCGTGGGTGTGTGCTCGGAGAAATCGGCCTTGTCAAAGATGACATGGCAGCCTGTCTGGCATCTGCCCTGGCACCTCTGATGAAGGTCACTCAGCGGCGGTGACAGCAATGAATGCAGCCCTACTGATTGTGCTCTGAGTCTGATGATTAAGAGAAGTTTAAATGAGGTTTGACTCGGCTTGCAGTGGAGTCTGCATTGATGCTCTTTATACGGGGGTATAAAAGAGCTGTTCTGTGAATGTCCTCGGGGTCCTTTGTAAGGAATGATGAAAAGTGAAAATGAATCTTTCATGAGATTTGGCGCAGTTGACTGGACCATATATTTTGTTGTGATTTGCAATAACAAAAGAGCAGAATGACATTTTCCTGCCTTGTAGTGAAAATTTATATTGTGATTAAAATGGGTATATGGATTTTTTTGCCTCATGTTACAGAAGATCAAAGGCCATCTAATGGCATGGGTCCTGAAAAATGGCTTCAGTAGGTCAAAATGTAATTTACCTTTAGAGTCAGAGCAGTTCTGGTGTCCACAGCTCCTCCCTATTCTCATGCAAATGCCATGAAACCGAGAGCAACAGACGAATGCAACTCAAAGGAGGGTAAGACAATACGGAATTTATGAGTGCTGTCAAAACAATGAATTTTTCATCCTTACAATATATGATGCTTGTAGCACAGAGTTCATTGTGTAGTGGATGGAGCCATATCGTATGAAATTGCATTCAGTACTGAGAACTAAAATATGATTTAAAATATTTAAATTAATAAAACAATGACAGATTGCTTTTGAGATTTTAAGAATCAATATCAGGATTATCAATACCTATATTTTAGACTATTCTTAATCTCTCTGTTTGTTCTCCCAATATGATGTCAGCAAAGACTGTAAGAAAATTCAATACTTTTGTTTCAATAATTTCAATATGTACTTTTTGTTGGAACTCATTTGGAAACCAGTGAGGCATGTAAAAACCATTTCCCATTAATCCTGCATCAGAAAAAGCCCCGGGCCGATAAGAGCTGACCTGCAGGCCATAAATCCTCACCTTTCTCCAGTCGGTCTCCATGTTTGGGCTAATTGCTCAGGATGCATTATCACCCGTTAACTTGAAGCTGACCACCCAAACAGCATTGCTTCGAGTCTTTTCGGTCTCTTATGTGGGATATGTGCGTCTGTTTCCGTGTGTGTGCGTTGTGTGCCATGAATGGGTGGTTTGCTCCTTCACTCCGGCTCCACATTTCGCTGACTGTGCAGCGTCGTGGAGATGAGGCTCCTCCAAAGTGGGACAGTGGGAAAATTACTGCTGTCATTCCTACATTGGCTGACTGCTGGTGGTACAGAAAAATGATGTGATAGATTTATTCTCCAACACGGCGCACAGCCATTATGATGCATACCAATCAGACAGTTTCTCAATTTTAAGAATGAACCTATCACTCTCACCTCTGCATAAATCTGCCTTTAAAATGCATTGCAGAGGACCACTGTTTCTGATGTCCAGTATACATTTCTGTTGTTCCCTGGTGTGAGATGCATGCATAGGAAAATCAATAAAGCACATTTAAGTAACTCCCGTTATAAATATTACACGAACTACGTTCATTTTGCCATTCCTTATTCAGTGTAGCTAATCTAAATGGATGGGATTGCAATATCACTTGCCAAAGCACAAGACAGCTGAGAGCATTTTGAAGGAAATTGCCATCATTTGGCTCTCAACCATCACACATGGAAAGTGGAGGTCAGAGGAGTAATTTGTAGAAATTGGCAGACTATGTCAGGTGCTGCTGTTTGTGCAGTTCCTAATTCTGGCCAGAGATGGCAGCAGCGAACCCTGTTGTATTGACTGCTACTGCTACTGCTACGTCTTCTACTAAATGATCTTGGCTGGCTTTTGAAGTGTCGCTATCTTCTTGTTTACTGTAATGCTATTAGAGAGGATGGAGAGGCATAAATTGAAGGGGGAAAAAACAATGTCAGATGTAAAAAAAACACAGTGTGTTGTAGTGCCTGTTTTGACTTCTCTGCTAACTTTGACTCTATGAAAGATTAATTACTACTGAGCATCAAATGCTCTCTCAGCCAAGTCAGACAATCAAGAACCTCCCATCTTTAATGATAGTATCCAAAAGGATAATGCAAGAATCATAAACAACAACTGTTTCAGGAGTAAAAGAGGTTAGTGTGCACATGTTTGTTTACGTGTGTGAGTATGTGTGCTAAAGACAGGCAGGAATTTGGCTTTTATTCAAAGCAGCCACTTCCAATTCCACCATGCTTCAGGGAGCAATGGACAGAAATTACTTTAAAGAACAATAACAGATGTAAGCAAGGGTATTGTTAAAGGTTCATCATGCACTAAAGAGGTTTGGTGGCCCACTGCATGGAGTGCCGATGCGAGTCATGTTCGTAGTCCTGTGTTTAAAGAGCAGACGATGAGCGCCTCAGGATAAACATGTCGCTGACTGACATCACTCGAACCCAACTCTGTGTGCTGTTGTGAGCCAAGCCGAGCCTGGTCTGCAGGGAAATGCACAGTATGATCTAATCTGCCATATGACGCGTGTCCTGATGTGATTCTGTGTACGTGTTTGTATGGTTCAACACATAAAAAGTGAATTCACATGGGAAGATTTACATCAGAAGGTGAGAGTGACAACTTATGTCTGATTTATTCTGAGCAAATACAGTGGGGTTCAAAAGGCCACAGTCAGAAGATTTTAAGATGCAGAATTGAATTTTAACCTGAAAATAAACCTGAATAGGTCGAATTTTAATCTGAATATTTAACCCAATATTTTTAGATGTTTTTTTTTTAAGTATTGTGTGTGTATAATACTAAAAAGTATCCAAATATAGTAGATAAAAATAACCTAACAGTAAACAATTAACCAATGTTAGTCTGTATCGGTTGATATTGGGCTGTTTAATTGTGCATGCTCATTTGCCCTATTTTTAAATTTAGATTACTTTTATATATAATATAACATATATTATACTTTTATATCTAATATAATCAAATATGTCATATAAATCATGTATCATATAAAATTATTAACAAAATATATTTTATATGTGGAAAATGGATTACATTTTTCACAATGTATATTATAATGATGTGATACCTAAATTCATTTGTAGCATTTAAGATGATTAATTTTAGTTTTTATTGTTTTTATTTTTAAATTTAGATTACTTTTATACATAATATAAAACTATATAATATAAATAATATATCATATAAAATTGTTTATAACAATAATTCATTTTTTCAGACTGTACATTTTGATGTGATGCCTAAATTCCTTTGTAGCATTTAAGATTATTGATTTTAATTGGTATTGTTTTCAAATTACTTTTGCTGTCATTTTATGCTCATGTAAAGTAAATTTTTAATAGCAATTGATTTTTAAAACTGTACTTTATAGTACTGTGATGTCTAAATTAATATGTAGCTTTTAAGATGATTGCTTTTAAGTTTTAAGTGTCTTAACTGAAACGTATTTATGTAAAATAGTGTAGAAATGTAATATGCCTTTATTGGTTATCAGCCACAACGTGAAAAAAGCGCAAAAGGGTGACATACCAAATTCAAAATTCATTTTCAGTTCATCTTTGCAGAAATTATGCACATAATATATTTTTGTCATTTTAAAAACGGTATTAAAAGAGAAAAATGCAAAACAGAAGCATTTTCACAAATAGGCTTTTGAAGCCCACTGCATTGTGTCTGAAAACATCTCCAGTGGAGACTGGAGCTGCTGGTGGTTGGCATTTTCAAAGCTCTGGCCACTGAACCATGCAACCTCTCTGCGAGCACTGCCTTAGCTCCGTCCCAGATCACTTTCATCACTAGGCTAGTGTCTAATCAATCAAGTGGAAAAAGAGTCACAGTCAGCAATGAAATCGCCATGAAGTACTGTCTGGATGCAGCATGAAAACCCACAGACCGGCCCTCTTGTAGAGTGAAATTAGTTGATTTCCCATGGATTTGCCAGTTTTACATGTGCTATTATATTAAGCGCCTCATTGATCTCATCCGAGCCAATTGTACAAGCAAATTCCTGCCCATGAGTCCGGCTGTTACCAAAATCAGCATTCAGAGCAACCAGCCACCACTGCAGGATTTGGATTCAGGCTGTCCCACACGTCGTTGCTTTTTAACGTCCATCTTGTGCTCGTACTTGAATTAGATATGCTCTGATCCATGTCATGGCTAATGTAATAAGGTGCACCCTGACACAAGAAAGAGAGGCATGATTAGATAAGCATTCAGAGCAACTGCACCATGTGACACACCCTGACACTCAGCAGGTGTCACAACTTCTATAAATCGATCCACCCTTTAACATATTTTTTGATATAACAGCTCATGAAATTGACACGAAACAGTGACAAGTGTGCTCACTATGTGAAAGAGCCGTGAAGGCATTACTCACTTGTGATGTCTTTATGTCCCGCGACATTCAGTTCCATTAGACGAGGTCTGAACTCATAAAAGGAATTGGGTCTAATAGCATTGATACGAATGCCACGCTATACACAGTCTCCGAAAGAGCGCTCGATTATTCACCCAGTTGTCAACTGCCTGGCGCCTAAATGCTTGCCCATCTGTGTGACACGAACCACACACCGTATGATTATACTAATGTATAATTATATAACCATGCGTACATACATATAGCTTGGTAGACTACAAATGCCGGGATTCCAGCTGTGCTAATGTCAAAAACATTAGCGTTGAGGTATTGTTGGGACACGAAGGCAGAGTGAGGTTTGTTTCAGAGCCTGTCTGAGCACTAAAGAACGTGTCGGTGTCTGTGAGGGAAGCTGGCAGACATTTATAGCCATTGAGTGATGGGACTGATGGAGAAGATGGCTAGGCTCCTCTAGAGCCCGCAGGCATGTTCAGTAATCAATGCACACTTAAAAAAATTAGGATAAACAGGAGAAAAACGAGGTGGCTAGGCGGAAAACAGCCCAACGACTGCAATCTCGTGACGCTGAGTATCATAAAGCTGGTTACTGAGATGTCATGGGGTGTACAGTAACAAAGCTCGGCCTAGATTTGTGTTTTTCCCGTTCTTCTTTTTTTAACTTTAGGCTTATTTTCTTCTTATGACCCTGAACTAGCACTGTCTTTCCCACAAAACTGCCTACGCATTTTGGCTCATTGCCTATGGCCAAACATTAACTCGACTCTCGGTTTGCAGTGTAAAAAAAAAGCACTTGTTTTGGAAAGTGAGTGAGATGGATGGTAGTCAGGCAGAGGAGATTATTGAAGTCTTTCGTGTTGCAGGTTATCCTCTGGCACTTAAAATTCAGTTTTTGTCATGATTAGTAACAGCACCAGTGTGATCCACTTCTCAGGTCATTGTCCAGACAGACAACTCAAAGATGCTAGCATCACACGGCTACATGGGGAGGAATGATTGATGGCTGTTTGCATAATAGACAAGCACCCTGCGTGTTTAACCATGAGATTCTATTTGCTGCTCACATTTTCATTAGCAATTAATTCTGCCAGGGAGCACAGCAACATAGGGGATGCCTCTAATTCATGTTTACTGATGTGTAAATTTTCTGTAATCTGTATAGCTTTGTTAAAATGTCAGAGATGCTATTTTGTATGACTTCAAAGCGCCATCCTGAGATATTGCTGCCAATTTGCTCATTCTCCATTTTTTTTTATAGATGTTTGCATGTTTTAATAAAAAGCTATATTGCAGACTAATCAACATCACAAAAGAGAATTAAATTCGCTTATAAACAATTCTAAATTGTACGGATTATTTAGGGGTGCACTGATGTAACAGCTGAAAATGCTTTACTATTTTACCTGAATATTTAAAAAAAATAAAACAATATTAAAAGCAATACTAAAATCAATCTGATGTACAGTATAAAAAACTGAATATTTATTTCTGGTAATGTTAATAAAAATATATATTTTGTGTATTGCTAAAGAGTGTTGCTAAAGGGGGATAGAAGGGTTAGATGGATTTGATACTGTAGTGTCCAGTACTAAAGCTTGTTAGTTATCGTTTTAGTGTCTGATGACAGCGACCAGCATCCGCCATCTTTGACCTTGGAATTTCAGTAGCTTGAAAATGGATCTTGTTTCTATTACTTTCAGCCTGCATGCGTACAGTGTGAGCATCCTTCATTTGTTGTCTAATGTTGACAAGACTATGAGGTGTGGGCCTTTGGCTGTAATGAGACACTATCTGTCACTCATATGTGCTTTGACTCATTTTCTCTCTCCATAGCTGGTTTTTCCTCTTCGTCTCTGATGACTTCATTAGATTTGGGCATGCTCTCTCAATCAAAACACCATACGGACATGTCAAGACAGAGTGCAGAGCCACTCCCTCCCTGTTTTGTTCTGCTAAAATATATCCATCTTCTGACATAATCTCCGGTTTCTTTCGGGACATGGATCATCTGGGTTTGGTGGGCGATTTGATTTATAACTCTTATTAACCCATTCCTCTCCTGTCCTCCGGTCATTACGCTCGCCTCATCTGTCCGGCACCTACTCTCGGTTTGTTTGTGAACTCTCTTCCCCTCCTTGAGCTGCAGGTCTAGCCGGGGCCTCTTTGATTGCGGTGTTTAATGAGAGGCAGCCACCACAGAGAGAGAGAGACAGGAAATCCATAACCCAGAGAACAGTAAACCCTGCCAGCCATTAATCACTGACAGCAGCGCTCCTCCATGGCCTTCACCGCTGACAAAACCCTCCCTTTTTTATCCTCCCTGGGAATGCGCGCCAGTCCTGCATGTAACACATAGCAGACTAGATACATTTGGCCTGTTAAACACCCCACAACCAGTCAGTGCAACCGACCCATCCAGTGCGCATCCCTAAACCAACCCATCACATGCACACACAGCCTAGAGGGGACGTTCGAGCACTGATCCAGCCTTCAACAGTGAATGCGACTGCCTCAGAGAGTTAAATCAATGCGCTCAACTGTCCCTTTGCGTGAGTCTCAGCGTTCTATATGAACACAGCTGATCCAGCAGGCTGCTCTTGAATGCCACTTGTGGTTGACGGTAGTTTAGGACCCACACACAAAAGCTTATAAATGTTATGTAATGATCTGAGACGTGTTTGTTGGAGGCACCTTTGTGTGTCCTAACATAACTGGCCTATAAAGCGATAAAAGCACTCTCTTTATGTAAATCTGAGCTTTTGTCCTAACCTGCCGTGACCGCATCAAGCGACAGGACATTTCACTGTCTATTTATTGGGTGTAGTGCTCAGTAGCCCCGCCCACTGTCAAATCTGATTGGTCTAAAATCCTGCTTCTCATAACTTTATATTGGACATCAATTATCATATTTGCAAATGCTGTTCTGTATGCTTTTAAATCAGTTAGTCTATTTAATTAATAGTCTAATTAATTTATTATAATATTTTATTCTTAAATAATAATTTTATTTTTTAATTTGAGATTATTATATATATAATTATATTTATAAATATAAATACAATTCCAATATATAATCATAAATATATAATTTAAACTAGTTGCAATAATAATAATAAAAAAATAAGAAGACAAAGAAGAAAAAGAAAAAGAATGAAACATTCGGGGAAAATATAACATTGTTATAACACATTTTAATTCTATTTATTATGATAATTACATTAATGCATGTAATAATAATAATAATAACAATTCATCTGAAACATTTGGGGAAAAAGTAACTTGTTGTTATAACACATTTTAATTATTTTTATTGTAATTAAATAGATTTATTACGTGTATTAATTAAATTCCTTCTCTCTGGTTTTCTGTGCACAGGTGCTCTATAGCTATGAGAATTTCTGAGGTTTTTGGGAGAATGTTGCTTGTAATTAGTTCACCTGTGCTGAAACACAAGTCATCGTCTCTTGAGATGCTTGACACAAATTTTCAAAGACCTTTGAACCATGCAACAACACAAGAAGCTATGTTTGCCCACCATTCCACTGGAATGAGTTATTAGTGGCTAAATTTCTTCATCTTTTGCATGTCAGGGTACATTTCTATGCATACTTTGGGGTCCAAAATACACTTGTGAATTTTTTTCACCTTTTCTACATTTTCATTACAAATTATATTATCAGCATTTAACAATTGATTGAAATTGTTATGCTGATAAAATAATTTCTAATGAAAACATAGAACATTTGAAAAATGCAACACAAAAATTTGTTTTTGAACACAGAAAAAAGCTTGAAAAAAGTTTTGTTCAGTTTAGTAAAGAATAATTTTTCGCTCTTGTTCACAGTAGCAGCATAGGCAGTATGGTTGTGAGGGAGTTGGCGTAGTCGACAGGATGCCAGTCTTAGAGAAACAAGAAACATCTCCCCACTGCAGTCGCTGAGGGATCTCTGCCCAATCTGATTATTGCATTCGTCAACCTGCCACCCTGTTCTGCAACTAAACAAAGCCAACACCAGATAAGACCCTGCCGACTCCTTCAACACTGCTTGAGACAATTCCACACGAATGTAAATGCACCCACCCTCCAGTGAATGTCTTATTGGGAGCTTAACAGTCTGACATTCAGGAACTGATACCCTGAAAGACTGCAACTGTAGCTCGGTGTTTGTGGATTTTCCTATTACAAGACTGTCCCAGCTATTTATTTTTCAGTTTGGTTTATTGCTCGTTCCTAAAGGCTCAATTCTAGAGTGATTGCTGACTATAGTTCTTGAAGCCTGGACTGGGTTTATACCAATATGTCTTGTAATGCTCTCCAGTGAATGTCTTATTGGGAGCTTAACAGTCTGACATTCAGGAACTGATGGTGGTAAATGGCACGATTAGTGTAATCTTCTCAACATATGTTTACATCATTGTGTATTAAAACACCTCCGGTTTCACACGTGTAGTGACTGGGCCTGTTACCAATGCAACGTTTTGACGTGGAGGGATGCGCCATTGAACCATGCAACTATTGAGTACAAAGCTGGAGGTTCCCAAGGGAGCTTTGGCCCACTTTTCTTGTCAAAAGATAATAGCTAACTGAGGAGAAGAGGGGACATCGAACATATTAGTTTCTGAGCATCCTGTTTAGTGTTCCTCTCTGAAAAAATCCCATACCCACAAGATGGTGCCCAAACTGCTATTTACAAATGAATTTGAATAAATTCACTTAGTCCCACATTCTATTAGGTATCTTTAACTATTATGCACAGCACATTGTTTTTCAAATTTATTACAAGTGTACATGTTGGATACTTATGTGTTGTTGTGCTGTACTTTAGAGTGAAAATACATAACATTTGCAATTTTTAGTTTTAGATAGTGACAGTAAAGACTACAAACGATGCAGAGAAGAGTGAGGTGGTGGATGGCTACATGGTAGTGAACTGCTTGCAAGGTTTGCATGCAGTATTCATACACTATTCATAGACAGTCCTGTGGTGACCCTAACCATGATGATTACCTTAACCTTTGTAGGTGCAAATGTGAATCTAGTTGTGTTCACAATATGTTATATTTACATCAAATGCTTGACAAGAATATGTTAGGTTTCATTTAAAAGCAGGAATGCAAAGCTTTTTATTTTTATAACAGCATTTATAACTGCACATTAATTCTTCCCTTAAAACGTGATTTTATCTGTAAATTTGATCTGTAAAGCAGTTTGTCTTTTTTGTTAGTTTGTTTGTTTATGGCATTGCATTGTCATGGCAAAGTAATTTTCACAATTAAATTGTGTTAACGTGCATATTATTAACATCTTTTTTAAAATGTGGTTGTAAGTACTGTAGGCTACATACATACACATAATATACTTCACTTAATATAAATCATAGCTATTTTCAGTTTAATTACTGGGAAAAATAGGCTTTTTAAAATTCTGAGTATTTTCTTATTTTTGTTTTTTATTCTTTTGGTGATTCTTTATTTATTAAGCATTTTAGATTTATAACTATTTACAGCAGAGCCCAAGATTCACCTATATTCATACGATACACA
>NW_015629505.1:1109046-1128911 GCF_001515625.1 Sinocyclocheilus rhinocerous
AAAAAAAAAAAATGGAAAGAGTTGTAACAAAGATTGTATGCCAGAAGAATACAACTATGACCAAAACAAAATTAGAGGGATGAGTATTATTTTTTATCTGCAGCTATTTTTATTTATTTATTTATTTATTTGTACGTTGTGATTCAATAGCAACAAGATCTCTCAGGTTTCTCTCATTAGGAGTTGTAAAAGAAAAGTGGAGATATAACGCTTTCAACAGGAAACAAATCTGTCACTCTGCTCCACTCATATACACTATTCCAGACCGTCTTTTAGTCTTGGTGTTGCTTGGCGACAAACACAGCTTGACATTTCTTTTGGAACTAATTTAGTTGGTGGAAAACAAATATACTGACTAATCAGTTTGGAACGTAAGTTTTTTTTATATTAATTGCTGTACTTGTTTAAAGAATTGTTCTGTATAAGCATTTCAGCAGCACTGAATATCAGCATTACTGTTATTACCTGTGGGCTCCTGCCTACGGCCAAATCACAGCCATGCTGATGTTGTTCTTCCATATTACTTAATATAAATGCACACTGACAGTTTACATTACAGTGCCCATGTTACACGTATATGGTGCAAGTATAATTAAACGTTTAATTAAATAGCAATAGCCTATCATGGACTATTTTATTATCAAAAACAGATTTATAAAATAAATTACAAATAAACTGCATGCAGTCAAATGACTCCTTAACTGACGATATTACCTATCAACATGCACACTGTAATGTAAAGTGTGAGCAAAAGCTTTTATTCGTGGCGGACACGATTACGATCACGGATAAAGCTGTTTCCTCATCTGTATGTGGAGTTGCTAATAACGGTGAGCGCTGTCCAAGGTGCTGCAGCGCTCTCGCCCCGCCCGTCTCATCACACACTAACCGGGAGACACGTGACGCGATGTGCTGACAGTCCCTGGCAAAGCTCGCCTGAGAAACACATCGCACCTTGTCTTGCACACGGAACAGGGAGCGATATCTTCTATTTTATATACACCGAAAAAAAAAACTAACTAACATTTACTTTGGAGAATTTCTTAAGCTTGAACCGTTTTGTACTGAATCTTAATTGGTTGTTGGCTCCATTTTGATAATTTTTTTTTTTTTTTATCTATTGGGACTTGATCTATTGGAGATCCGCATACGCAATTTTATCGCTCCCATTTCTTCTGCTCATTCGACACCGATGCAGTGATTTTTTTTTTTTTATTAATTTTTTTAATCAGATGGAAGCCTGAATCGATGTGGAGGAAATCAACCAGATTCATCGGTGAGGTTATCCTCTCAAGGGGCGCACAATGGTCCATTTCTCAAGGTAAAATAATTAAGGATTGTGTAAATGTAATTCGAAGGCGTATTTGAGGTTATGAGCCGTTTTCGGTGAGAGTTATGGTTGTGCTTCACGCGCTCAATGCAGTCACGCGCAGGTGAGATGATGCAGCTGGGCTTCATTTCTGTGTAATTTCGCTCTATGGCCGATTCATTCGTGTTTACAGCTGGCCTTTGCTTCATCTTAAGCGATATTTGATGACTCCCTATGTTCCCTATTCTCAGCGTCTGAAAGAGAGCGCGGTAGAGGCGTGTTAAAGGTGTCTTTCTCGCTCAGTTTGAGCAGATGGTGGTTGATTATTGGCTGTTTTGCGCATCTGAGTCATCGCCAATTTTAATCAAAGGAAAGGAAAAATGGAGGAAAATTGTTATTGTTTCAAAGTAGATTTTAAATGGCAGCTATATGTTTTGTAGGATCCCGTTGTTGTAAGACTGTAAATCGCTATTAGGATGATTGTGGGTTGTTCGAGACTCCATCTACAGTAGCTACTGATAGCAAGGCAATCGTTTCGCAAATACGGTAAATAAGGCTGCCTTCTCTACATTAATCGCATATGATATGTTGTGTAAGATCCATCTGTGAAAGGGGTCGGTTGTTATCTTGCTAAGTAGCCCCGTGTAAACCTGACAGTAAACACATAGGAATTCAAGCATGAAATGATTGGTTGAGATCAGTTGACAGACAGCCCAGAGGCCAGACAATTGCAGTGTCATTAATGCTTAAGAGGCGCGCGATAAGCCCCCGCCCTGGGCTCATTTTGGGATGCAGGACTTGAACCGAGCGAGGTTCACTGAATCAAACGAGATTTCCCCATTACACAGTTTCGATGCTGCCGCCCTTTTGGACCTGTTGTCAGACTGCACAGATCCTCCTGCTGAAATAACTGTAAATATGATTGCCTGTACGTCTGACTCGGCTACATAGGCTATAAAAATATTCGTAATTATAATGGAAAAGAAGGCAAAATACCACAGTAAAAACGTGTTAAGTGGTTAATTGTAAGTTAACCTTACCTTACGATGTGATTTTATAATTTAAAACACAATCCAGTTGTAAAATATATTGTAACATTTTTTTTATACATAAAAATATATACATAACTTTTTAATACATAAAAAAGTGTAAATTAAATATTTTATGGAGATGATTTACATATATCTACATTTATCATTGGAGGGTTTTATGTTGCATGTCATATTAATTAGTTAATATTTACTGCATTATTTTAGTGTATGTGTTATTCTAATATTGTTTTGTGCTTTTGTGTTCACACTGTGCTCTGTCTTTTTATTATTATTGACACAGTTGCTGAAGAGACCAATTTTTATGACGTTTAAGCCGTCACGTGGTCTTCCATTATTTTACCTGTGTTGTTAGAATTTCTATTTACAGAAACAAAATGATTTTAAAATAGGTTGGCATATTAACCATATATATCAAATAATATATATAGCCTATAGTTTGGAAGTGTAAAATATATAATGACCAGAATGCTTCATGTAATAATCACTGTATTTTTACAGTAAAGTTTTTTTTTTCCTGTACATGTCTTTAAAATGAAAGAGAATCTCTTTAAAATGAAAACAAAATGGTATGGAATAGCCATAGTCTAATTCAAAATAAAATTAATTTTCAATTGGATACCATTTTATACCATTTATTTTAGTTTAAGCTACTCTGATTTAACCCAGTATACCTCTGAAAATTATCGATTTATTTTTGCCTTTTTTGATTATTAAATCAGTGTATTTGATACTGGGGAAAAAAACAACAGCCACATGATGAAATGCTCTGGAGTTTTCTGGTTCATAAGCCATGAATTCTAATCACTGAGAATTATAGTGAGAAAAGAAAAACGGAGAAAAGCAAATAAAAAGTACTGCTGTAATTGAAGATTAATGCAATCAATATCAGTGTGAAATTAGTGGTTTCAATATCAATATCACTGTGAAATTGTGGTTTTGTGTATGAATGATTGTGTTGTGTGTATGCTATCTTTTTAAAAGTAGCCATCTTCTCTTTCGTTTCCTATGAAGAAATTAAGATATTCTTTTTCATTCTTTTCAGATTATGGATCAGTATGTCAAAACGGATGTGAATTGAAGGTTTGTGAACACTGAGGGCCCTATTCGGGCCTGCACGTTAACTTTGCAAAGTGTACTTTTTGTCTACGTTTGATTAGTGCTGACTTTAGGCCTACACAATGACTTTTGACTAGACTTAAAAGACCCTGACATTAATGACTCTGTATACCCCTAATGGACACTCTGCTGTACAGCACTACACATGGCTGCAATTTATAGATACTTTGATGACTTGGCCCCACTGTAGCACATCTGGATCTCACTGAAGTTTTTTTTTTAAGCTAAACAGTAGCCTTATTTTTTATTTTAGTAGACCAGTATTTGGGCCTTAGCGACACCCTTTATTGTTCTGATTTGTATATTTAGATTTTGAAAAAGAGTTGGCCATAACACAGGCCTTCTCCCTCTCTCAGTGAACAATGAGTAAATTACCTCAAATGCATAGCAGTCCTGTATGTTATAGGGAGCTCTGTTACACTTTAGGAGCACATCACTAAGAGAGCTGAATCATTTTAGTTTTCGATTAGTTCTATTGTTAGTTCTAACTTCCTTTACTATTCACAATGAGCTTCTCAATGCGGAACGGCGCACATCTAATCTGGATAGGCTTACTGGTTTGTTGCCTTGTCGACATGGGGGCCAGTATGGAGTTCACCGGCGCAGAAGGCCAGTGGGCACGGTTTCCTATGTGGAACGCCTGCTGTGAAAGCGAAATGAGTTTCAACATGAAGACCAAAAGCGCTCATGGACTTTTAGTGTACTTTGACGACGAGGGATTTTGTGACTTCTTGGAACTGCTCATCCACAACGGTAGACTCAGTTTGCGGTTCTCCATCTTCTGCGCCGAGCCGGCGACGGTGCTGTCCGATACCGCCGTCAATGACAGCCGCTGGCACGCCGTGACCTTGCGCAGGAATTTCAAAAACACTATGTTAGTTGTGGACGAAGAGATCAAGTGGGTGGAGGTTAAGTCGAAAAGGAGGGACATGACGGTCTTCAGCCATTTATTCTTAGGAGGGTTACCTCCTGAACTGCGATCTGTAGCATTACGCCTCACGTCTTCAGCCATCAAAGATCAGGTCCCCTACAAAGGATGGATAACCAATCTGAGGGTGAACAGTTCCGAGCCGCCGCTTATCGGTAGCGAGGGAGTCAACAGCGACATTTGCGAAGCTGACCACATTTGCCTGAACGGAGGAGTCTGCAGCATCGTCAACGACGAGCCCATTTGCGACTGCTCCAAAACGGGATTCCAGGGAAAAGACTGCAGTGAAGGTAAGAGGTCTGGATTCGTCGTCTCCGTTGTTGAGGTGTTGAAATGTCTTTTCAAACACAGCCTTTTCACTTCTTTTTTCATTTTAACATTGCAATAGTTCCTCAGAGGCAGTGCATGCTACATCATGTCTGTTCCCGGCCTCCACTATGGGCCCAGTACATTACATGATTAGATTACCACTGATCTCGGTCGGAGAAAGCCGTTGATCTGAAGGAGATCATTTAAATAGGCTTTAGTGCCATCTGTGTCAATTCCGGAGCATCCACGAAAGCCTGTGTTTTTGATAGCATGACGTCAGCAGAGGCTTCTTGCTCTTTTTTATGCTAAATTAACTTCATTTACTCTTGACACTGCACTGGCATTACAATTAAGTACAAAAATGATGAGTTGAATACATGCACACAAGCCCACGATTGAAGTATGATGATTTTAATATTATTTTCCGTCTGAATCTAAGGGGTTGGATGCTCTAATTATATAATTAGCCAGATGTTTCATAGAGTCACTGTAATGACTTAGCCAAAGTTACAATTTCAATATCACAGGAAAAATAATGACATACTCAATACAGCATTCAGCAACCATCACAAAGCATTTTTTAATCCAGCTTTACAAGTAAACCTCCACTACTGCACTTACAGAGTTATTTTAATTACAGAAGTGGTTAAAGCGATTGATGATGTAACTAAATAGGGGGAGGCCGTTTCTGATTCTATCTTTTGAAAACGGATGGTTGAACGCATATTACAACAATTCAGATTTTCATGCAAAGTCTGTTCCCTTTTGAATATGTATGTTCTGGTTGGTTTCCTAGTTTGACTTACTCCCTTGGTGTCTGATTTCACTGTTTTTATGTTCTTTCCATCTTTTTCTTCATTTTTACAACCGTCTCTGTGGACTGATCTTGATATTGATGGATATTGTCTGGGTTAGGCCGTAAGCCGAAGAGGCACCATGTTGCCAAGGAAACTACATACCCACTGAGTAAATTTTGCCCTCCTAAAGCACAACTGAGAGACAGTATGTTTCACTGACAAATGTTCAAACTAGAACAGTCATGTTGTGGTACGGTGTTCGCTGGGCTCTCAGCGAAATGCATCGTCTAGTGGATTTGATGAGATTATGACAAAAGGGCAGGGCCCTCAGATGCTCAGCAGCTTGCTTAAAATCAAGATGCACCGCTCTCCAGCTCCTGTGCTGGTAGAAATGCGCATCTTTGCCGGGTGAGTCAGGACAGACCTGCCCACGTAGCTTTGAGTGGCCTCCGTCACACGCTTTTGGATGACACATAAGGATATGTGGAGATGGTGGAGGCCACGGGACGTGTCGCTCTGAATCATTAGTGTTATTTATTTAATATTGGAGGATCTTGAGGCTAGCGGTGCTAGGCGTTGGCGCTGCCTGCTTTCTTTTTTTCCACTTTAGACTGCTTTGATGATTTTATTTGTCAGTGGAAAAATGAATTCTTTATCAGATTGGTTAGATAAAAAAAAATCTACCATGTATTTTATTAGATTAACTGAACTACACTTAAAAATAAAGGAACCACTATTTTGAGTTCCCCATAGAACCTTTGATGAAAAATAACCTTTTTTTTTTTTTTGCAAATAATATTTAAATCATCTAATAAAACTTTTTCCACTATAAAGAACATTTTGTGCAATGGAATGGTTCCATGGATGTTAGAAGTTCTTCATGGAACCATAGATTTCAATTATTTTTGTGTCAGAATTGTGCAGATGACCTTTCATTACGTCTTTGGCTGTTTTGTTATTAGAACAAATCTCCAAAGGCACCATGCAGGACAAGAAAGCCATTATGAAGGCTTAATTCCTCGAATGAAATAGATATAGAGCCAACGTGGTGTTCATTAAAACAACAGCATCGTTTTAAACTCATCTTAGCCTAAATCTGTCCTTGCTTTGGTTATTAATGCAAATCTGGCCCGTGAAGCTCCTGCTGAGCGGAAAGCAGGCAACTTTTTGTCATTTTGTGTGTTGTCAGCTTCATGACCGAGGTGATCTGTCAGCTGACCGCTGTTGCCAATAAAACACTCAGACTCGTATTTTATGCGGATAAAAAAGGGATAGCTGCATATTAAATGGCTCATTGATGAATGACTAGCCTTTTCATTTAGATATATGTGCTGCTCGCTTTATCTCCGTCGTCATGGAAAAATTTGCAGTGCGGTGAGAGCGTGTGTACGTGTTTGTAGATCTCAGGCAGGAAAGGGTGGTATGTGGATTAAATACGTCCTTTCTCTCCACACGTCCACTCCGTCATTCTCTCGACAGGCAGTTGTGGTAATAACCTTCTTTAGCAAAGCAGGTGTGGGGCTCTCAGAGGGAGAGGCAGTCCGCACCGCAAAGAATAACAGTGCTACGGGTAATGAGATATTTTTGCCCTGCTGGGGTTAGAGAAAGGGCCTTATTTTGTGTTATTATGGTTAATGCTCTTACAAGTCTGAATTGGAAAGCCAAAAGGGTCTGCTCTGTATCAGCTTGCAGCCATTGATACCTTATCTTTATGCTCTATTAACTGTATAATGTGCTCCGTCTCCTTGGTTAAAGATGACTGTAAGGGATCTGCAATTGACATCCGTGTGGTTTCATATGCTAGGAGACTTTGGTTGGAGAATTGGATTGTGTTGGAGGGCTTGTTTACAACAGCGATTAGATTGTTTCACCTCATCTCTTATCTTTTGTGGTGGAGCTAACGTTGTAAGGGTCGGTCCCTGGCTGTGCGCTGTGTCGTTTAATGATGCAGTCATGTTTTAAATGCATTTTTTACCTCTGCTTTGGACCTATGCAAATTAATTAGGGTGGTGTAGTGTAGTGTACGCCCATTAACCTCTTGCTAACGAAATAAAAGGCCTGCTTTAATTGGATACATCAGCATATTAATTTTAGTGACTCATTTAATCATGTCACCAGGGGCCTGTTTTGAAGATGACAAAAGATAGACTTTAAAAGGATAGTTCGACAAAAAAATTTAAATGTTGCCATTTACTTGATCCAATGTCGTTCCAAACCTGTACGACTTTCTTTCTTCTGCGAAACATGCAACATATTTTAAACCGTTTTTGTCCATGCAGCGGAAATCAATAGAGGCCCAAAACATTTGGACTTCGTTGATTTTCACTTTATGGACAATAACTTAATAACATGAATAAATCATAACATCATTTTTATTTGAGGTGAACTGTCTCTTTAAGTCAACAGTCATTTATGTCACCTGTACATTACAATACCTACATAAATTAAGCAAATATTTGCAAAGTGGAAAACTGGTTAATTCACTATAAGGCATGCCATTATAAAATCTCTTGACTAACGGATCCTGTTGACTTTAATTGTATGGACAAAAACATATTTTGTGTTCCACAGAACAAAAAGAGTACATAAAAGTACATAAATTAGGCAAATACTATTAATCAAAAACAGGAAATGGATTGAGTAAGACTTACCAGTATAAAAATCTATTGATTATTGGACCCCATTGATTCACTGTATGGAGAAAAAAACGGATTTTGTGCTCAACAGAACACAAAAGTTGTACAGGTTTGAACATAGATATGTATAGCTAGATGCCCTATTAGCGGCTGTTTCTATGGGCCACTATACATAAGCCGTCCGCCATATTGGAATGTCAAAGCCGGTCCGTGAACACTCGAGAGCAAGGTGCCGGTGCATCTGCACTACAACTGTAGTTATACACACATGGATACCTGTATCTTCAGTAGACTTCAGAAGATGCTTTTGCTTAACACAATACAAGAAGACGAAGCCATTAGCTAACAAGGCATTTAAAAGGTACTTTAGTACCTGTAATATTGAGTTAATACATATTAAAAACCCAAACCAACACATTCTTACCTGTGAAAGTTTATCCAGTTTCTTCAGGAATTTAAATTTAGGTGGTTTTTACAACCAGATGCTGTGGTATGTTGTTGCATCTTGAAATTCATTGATTTTTATTGTGAGTGACGACATATAGACCGTTCAAAGATGGCGGACGCGTTGACGTGTCTGGAGAGGTCGAATGTGACATCTACCTATACATATATATGGGTTTGAATAAATGGTGACAGAATTTTTATTTTGGGTAAACTGACCCTTAAGCCAAAAGACATTTGTGTAATCAGCACATTACAATGCCTACATAAATGAAGCAAATTCAAACAATGTAGGTCAAAAACATAAAATGAATTAGTCGCTCAAGTATAAAATCTTTTGACTATTATATTATCTATGGGTTCTCCCCATGTCTTGCAATTGACTTTCACCTTCCTTGATCCGGCAACAAAGCTTGATAATCTTGAATGGAGGGGGAGCCCGTGTCAAATACACTGTATATTGAGAATTCCCCTATCAGTGGCGGATGAACCCTTTCCAGATGGACTAAGCTCACTAATCTCTCTGTACTGTAGATGACTGCAATATGGAACATGCTGCACATTGCTCCCTGTGGGGGAAATGTTAAACTAGATTTGGTGAAGAGGATTTTAATCCTCTCCCATCACTGGCGCAATGACAAAGCGCTATATTTAAGATAAGATTTTACAATGAGTACTTTTGTTTTTGGCATATTTTCCAGTGGTTTCTGTTTGACTATGGGCAAAACTCACTAATATTTAGTCAAATGGGAGTTGGATGTTTCTTTAGGATATCAAATGCAGAGGAACCTGTATCGCGCATTCACCCCGTTTCAACCAGACGGTCATTATCAGAGTTTTTCAATCATTGTTGACAGCTACATCTTTAGTGACTTTGCCGCTGTGCTATGCGGAGCGTACGCTCGTCATATGATCCCTTTGGGCAAGTTCCACGCGTGTGCGTTTGAGAGTAACATGCTCTGACTTACTGAAAACTGCTTTAAACGAGCATCTGGAGCTGCAGTCCTGTTTGTAAAGGGCTGCATGAGTGCGGGCGTCACATCGTGTTTGCCCCCTGCCTGCGCTGGCCCGTGCTGGAGTAAGGGTGAGCGTGTGTGTGCGTGTAGGTCATCCTCAATTTCTATCTCTTATTCTCTGCCAAATTCAGGGCAGTATGCAAGGCCAGCACCTAAAAGAAGCTGTCAGCTCAATGAAAGCCTGCATGTCTCTGGCTCCATGTGAGCTCTGCAGTGCTAAGGAGAGGCTACATGATCCTGATCTGTCAGTCAGTGAAATGTAAATACAACCGCTGTTCGGTCAGCCGGCCTCTGAGAAGACCAGGCAAAGCGTATATGTGTGGTGATCTTCCAAAATGGCTGCTGCTTCCACACACACAAATACTGTATATCTATATTCCGGCCTTGGTCTGGCAGGTTTTGTAAGAGAGAACGTGACACACATGTCTCTGCAGTATGCAGGATGGGCTGAAGCACAAAATCAATAGAGTGGGTCCTTTAAACTGCTGTAGAGTCAGTGTAGATGGCTAGTTAGTGTTTTGCGATGGTTTAAGCTAATTAAACTGTTGTTTTTGTAGCATTATTTTCATCCCTCCAAGCTGTTTTTTGTCAGTGGGATGAGTTTGCACATTTGTCAAAGCAAGTAGGGTTTGTCAGTCTCTTCATAAGCTGATAAGAGAGGATAGAAAATCACCATTCATCACTGCAACACTAACAGCAAAATATTTCTTTGTCGTATTTTCTGGCATGGCATGCTTTTCTGTTTATTTTTTTCTCTTTTGTTTTGTTTATTCATACATTCATCAGTATTCGTGGCAGTAGTGGTGCATGCAATTTGTGTTTGGTCGGGTGGAGGAACCGGCTGCGGTAAGTCCCGGGTCATTATTCTCCTCCTCAAGATGCAAAACACGGAGGTACGATTGGATGCTTTAACTTTAAGATAGCCAAGTCCATTTTTAGGGAGTCTTGGGTGAGTTGATCCAGGGACTGAAAGTGTCACCAGAAGTAAAAGGTGTGTTGAATGAATGCATGAATGAAGGTAATGTAACCTTTTTGTTTTAGAACAGAAAAAAAGGTCATTTAAAAAATGAACATTTCAACGTAAATGGGGTAATAACATGACATGCATATGCATATTCAGGTATTGTACATTTCTTTATTACTGACCTGACTGAATGATGTTGTTTTCTCTTAGTAGGTTCACGTTGCATCATCTACCGGCGTTTTTATTTCCGAACACGTGCATGCTTCAATTCTAGCCCCTGTAAATTCCCCTCACACGCAACCATGAATGCCATTCAAAATTATAAATTAATTAATTCAAATTAATTCAAAATATTCAAATTGTTTTGAACAGTCCTTCAAAGCACATAAAAAAGTCCCTAATTTTTTTCTTTGCTTTGCTTTCTGTAAAACAACTTATGTGAAGTAAAATTGTAGCTGTTAGGGGTCCCACCATTTTTCTCCGTCTTCCAGTTTACTTTAAATTACGATGTGCATGTTTGTGCATGGTCATTGATATACTGTGAAGAGTCAATTTCACCATGTGTTTTATCAGCTTTTGAATGACTTAATAATGTGTTATCATCATCTCACCATGGAACAACACTCTTTCAGAGTACTAAGACTCAATGAGATTAGATCTTGAGGAGGACAGAGGACACTTAAAGTCAAATAAACCCTCTAGTCTCCACATTTTCCATGGTAATGAATGTTTGGCCTGGGCACAGAATGATAAGACGCATGGTAACCACGGTAATCCTCAAGGCTGGGCCACCTTCCAGTCTGCATGCTTCTTAATCAATGTCTCCTTCTCTCTCTTCACGCCTCGGCCGCCCCTCCAGAAGAGGCCTATGTAGGAGGTGGGTAGATGTTTTTTCTTTCCTATTTTCTTTTCATCCGACCCCTGTCCCTACTCATGTACTTCTCTCTGTCTTCATATTTCAACCCGTTCTTTTAGAAATATTCTGTTTTTCCTATTTATTTGAATACGGTACACAAACAGTAAGTGGAACTGGTGTACAACACAGGTAAAAGGTATGCAACTTCATTCAGCTTTATTATCGAGAGCACTTCCTTAATTAGAGGTTGTCAGTAAACACATGGTTCACTCAAATCCATGTGCTCTGCTAAGCAGAAACCAGAGACTGGAGCCAAATGGATGCCAACCTGTTTAAATTCCCTCTAAAGATACAGACACATGACTGTAGCTCCTAATATGAGCTTCTGAAACCTTATATAGTGAATAAATGACATGGAAATTCACATACATACACAATGAAGCCTTCACTGCAATGGAAAACCTGGACAGTCTTTGACAGGTAAGTACCATAGACATATGACAAACTCTCCTATTTCTTACTAACAATTCCAAATACAGTTTATAGTTGAGGCAAAAACATGCGTTCTCGATTCAGATTCATTCTTTTGGAGGTATTACTTAATTTTTTTTGTCTGTGGCTCACAGGAACCTAAACAGACATCCTATGAAAGGTGAAATGGGTAGTATTGATTTATCCCAATATAAGCTGTAGATATTTTGTTATTGTACTGACACATTTTTGTGTGCAAAAACTTAATTTTGTTAAGATCCAATCTGTGTATATGTCATCTTCTTCCTGTGGAAGGCTGACCAGGCGGACGACATGTTTGATGTATGGTGACAGCAAAGAGATTTTTTTTCTTTTCCAATCTAGATTTGTCTCTTTCGAGTGTGACCAATAAAGCATTGCAACCGCTGGGTTGAGGAAATGCTTTTTGAATGTTCCCTCACACCCACTCTCTCCCTCAGCCTCTCTCTCTCTCACTGCCTTGTGCTGAATCCTCCTCATCTCCCTTCACTGCTGGTAGGGATTTACTGGGGCTGCTTTCTTTCTGGCTTGGCGCTGAGTCAGTGGATGGTTTGGTCTTTTCCATTTTTTTCACCACCCTCTCCTCTGTCTCTCCTTTGCTCGCTCTCTCTCTCTCTGTCTTTTCGCTTTAACTTCCCCTCAACCCATCATGCCGCTTCTTTTGCGCTTTAGTTTTTTTCTCCGTCATTCTCTCAACAGCCCCACTATTCCATTGCTGCTTGCTAACTTCATTTTCATATAGAGGGGGAAAAATACTTTCAACCCAGTGGATGATGTGAGTTACTGGGACTTCTCTCAGGGGTTTGTTCACTCTTTGTAAATGTGCTAGTCTGTATTCTCGAGCTCCGAAACTGGAAAGCATTAGCCGTCTGTTCGTTATTCATGCATCGTCATGTTCTGGCATGTATCATGAAAGGACGCTTCCATCTCCTCTTGGCTGCCCTCTCTCTTTTTGTCTGCAATGCATGGAGTCTCTTCTGAACGTAACCTTTCATTTTTCTGTCTCTGAATCTAACACGCGGCCATGATTCTGACTGGTGCCTCTTTCCTCTCCTTTGTATTTTCCTGTATCTCTCTGGACTTTCTCTTCATGGAACCATTATATCAATATCATAGGGAAAAGGAAAGGTATATAATGCTTCTTTCATACTATGTAATGATGTAGTTTAACTTGAGCTCTTTAAGCTCTCCATGTATATTCCTGTACCTGTGGCTATACACATGCATCTGTTTATTCGTGTGTTTGTGGTACTGAAGTCACACTGATTTTTCTGTGTCACTCCCTATAAATATGACGAGGGACTGGAAGGTAGGTGAGATGTCATGAAAATGGGAATGCGTCATTGTGCAGTGTGTCAGCGAATGTAATGTAGGGTTAGGAAGGAAAACAGCACATTTTAATTAGTCTGCTAGTAATATTTAGTTGTATAGAAAATCAATGCACAGAAAATGTAGATGCATTATTATTGGCAACACAAAATGTATTAATTCCTAAAGGCAATTAACCATTTGTCATAATCTACAGTATTACAAAATAATAATATTAAAGTATAGATAGATCTCTATATGGACATAATAAAGATCTCTATAGATAGAGAGGTTTATCTCCATTATTTATATATATATAAAAAATCTGCATAAAATATTGACCACACAAAGGAGTTGACGAGGGCACATTTAAAAGCATTCAATATGAATACGTGTTGTCAGATCTTCACAAAAATATCAGGTAAGAGGTCATATTCGGATTTTCATATTCTGCAGGCATTAGTCTGTTTTAGTACATTCCATACAGCCCGTACGCACCAATGCATATTAATTTAGTAGCACTTTACTGCTCTTTGATATTAAATTACAATTTTTGAAGAGCCCGATGAGATCCAGCTAAGGTAAGTGGATGACACCTGGCACTATCACAACTGCAAGTACTCACATCCTGCACTCGGCTCACAGACCACTGCATGCTGGTTTATCCACTGAACTTTAAACACACATAGACTGATGGGGGTTATTCACCTTGGTTTGAAATATGAGGGATCCATGATAGGCGGAGCAGGTAGGTGTGCTTTCTGTCTTTCGCGGGTCTCTTTGATTGTGCTCTGTAAAGCATTGACACCCAGGCCATCACACTATCCTGAATGGGCTAATGCCCACAGGAGATGTGGGGGCTTCAGGCTTCTCTTAGCACATTTGAATACATTTTCAGAGGCATTTATATTTTCTCTCATTCCATTTTCTCATAGAAAATTGGTTTTCATCTGTTTGTAAAATTGAATGAAATGGTGCGTGTGGCGACTGACCTTGCCAGCAGGGTCACGCTGGCATTATCAAATGAATTTTGCATTGTGTTATTTTTCTGTGGATATATGTTTGTGTGAGGAGCACAGTTGTTATAGAGAAAGGAAATAAAGTGAAATTTGCATTTCTTGTTCATTTATATTCTGTTTACCGTTCTCATAGCATCTTCCTAATTGCACACATTTCGTTATGTGCTTCAGTGAAGTCCTGCAATTAAATTTGAAACAATTACAACACAAATTTACCAATAATTGCAGCCTAATTAATTACAAGGCAGCACATAATATAATCAGAGATTCAGGAAAACTTCTGTTTCATCTCAATCTTAATATTGGGATGTTCAGTTGAGCTCTGCATGGCTAAGAATATAAATTAGCAGCATGACTGAAATTTATTGTAAAAGTCAATAAATATATACATATAAAATCTCTATTCTTATTACTTTCTTATGCATGTTAAATGAGTGCCAGAACTAAATAACTGAGTAAACATTTTCAGTTGCAGTTTTACATTTTAATTAAGCTATGACCAAATATGATAACTGAAGTTATAAAAAAAGGTTTTAGTATTAGCTATTCTGTTTCTCCTAAAGGTGTGTTTAAACGTGAGATAAAGTTCTTAAGCGAAAAATTGGAAAAGCGCATCTATCACCATGCGATTTCACATGCTTGTCGTCTTAGCATTTATAATGAAAGTTGGGGCTGTTTTTCACAAAGAGCCCTGCAAGATTTGGAATGTTACAAAAACAGTCCATGCAAAGTTCTTACAGCAGACTGAAGAAAAGTTTAGTTAATAAACCCCCAAGGAAAAAAGCTTGATCATTTAAATTCAAAAATCTAATGTTGAATAACTGTAATAATTTCTTTGATTTGATTGAATTGTTACAGTTACATTGTTAAATGTCAGTTCTCAGGTAAATAAACTGTAGTTGTACTAAACTGTACATGTATCCTCTTCTTTTACCTGTAGTTCTTAATTATGTTTCTCTGTCTATGTAATCCACATCCCTTGAATATGATACTATGCCATATGTTTAGAGACCTTTGAAGATCAGGAGTCCTTTGAGCAGTGTCCTTGCTTTCAGCACGAATGAACTCTAAGCCCTCACAGAGACATTTTTTATGTTTATATGTGTGCTTCCCTCTGGGAATGCATAAACCCATTTTTACTTGACATTAGCCGGTTCGAAGACAAGTGCAAATATCTTGTTTAAATAAGTGCCAAACAGCATAGATGAAGTGTGCGTCTGTGAGATTGGGCTTGTCTGCTCTTTGCAGCTGTATTACTGTTGTTCTTATGCTAAGTTGCTTTGGGGAGGATTGTGCGGGTGATGCGCAGAAGGCCGGTGGGTCTAATTGCTGTCATTTCACACGGAGAGAGCCTGTGAAGCTGAATCGTTCCTGCAGGCGCTGTAAAGCCTGGTTCACAGGTGGGACTACACAGACTCCAAATTAGAATTCTTTAAGTCTAATTGACATGGCAGCAATGTTGTGGTAGAAGTATCAAATTTGTTCTATTCATGAAAGGTCTTTGTGCATTTGCTCTAATGTCTGTTGCGAGTGAAATCATCCAGGAAGCTTGTTCCATTTAGCATGTTTAGCTTTTGCTATAATCTAGAAAAATGCTGTGGTAGCTGCTTACAGTCGTTTCTTCTTGGCCAAGAAACACGCCTTAGATGCCATCACTCACTTGCTTCATTGTCACAGATGACCCTGAGTGTGATAGGAAGAAGAAAGCCCTGCTGTGACGTGTTGATCAATACGTATTTAAAATCCCATTACGCCTGCCGTTGCACATCGGATGCCTCGTTAATGTAATTACAAAAGTGGAACGGCCTCTTAAATTACTACAACCGTACCTTTGCTGACTTGCCACTGTCGCATTCATTCATACACTGTGATGTATTAAATGAAACGCAGAGAAAATAAAGTAAGTGTGCGCTGGTGGAAAACGCCACCGGGTTTCTGTTCTGAAAAAAAAAAATCACTATCCTGCTAGATAAACCACAATGTCAATATTTAGAAATAAATCAATATCGCTACCTCACAGATACAGGTGATTAAAGATTAAAAGATGGTAATCTACTCTGTACTTTGGCTTCATGTGAGACTTTGTGTACAGGCTAAAAAACAAGTACGAACTGACCAACTCTTTATCTTAATTGTAGCATAAGTCACACAAGGTCACACATTTCGGTTATAAGCACTTCCTGCAATCTAACAGCCGCTCATCCATCCCAAATCCCATCACCTTACTCTGTTCTCATTCAATGCTCTTTGATACAAAACTTCAAAGACTTTTTTATGAGGAAGAGAGGCAGTGTTTCAGGCATGCTGCCAGTTGGAACTGATGTTGTGTAGCTTGAAGTATAAAAAAAGCCAAGAAAGAAAGAAAAATACCTTATTTTTTTCTGGAGGAAGAGTATGTTATGTTATTTATGGATTTAATACTGCCTCCAGTCTCCCAGTCTTCATATCTACAAGATACCAGTCCTATGCTAGACCTTATCTTAAATTGGGTGCACATTTCAATCAAACACAGAGTTTCAATTGGAATCATTTCGGATTATATTTCGCTTAAAAGATATAAATAAATGGGGGGGAAGAAAAACATTAGAATGTCAGTGTCAAGTGGCCTTATGTTGTATTTTTGTGTAATAGAAGAGTTTTGTTTGTAGGAATTTCCTCTGCTGATTAGCAGTCATGTTATGATGGAGGGGTCATTCTTTCTCAATCATTTCTGAAGCACTCTCCACAAATCTTTTCAAACCACTTCAGACTGAAACAAGACTTGTGAAGCAGAAACAAATGAGATGATACAGGTAAAGTGAGACATTTTATGATATCATTGGTGTTGGTTTTCAAATGTGATTCATATGGCTTCATCAATACCTCGCTATTTTACTGTAGGTAATCTTAAAGATTCCACTTAAAACAAAAATGTCCATTATGGCAGACAAAACAATTGGTCCAATTTAGCCAAACTATCGTTGAAATACAAATGTATGAGGATGAATGACAGGGCCATAAAAATGGATGCACATTGGTGAGTAGATGTTAGATGTAATGGAGTTCTCCATTCATGTATAATATCAACCCAAAACATGAACTTAATGCAGTTACCAGATGACCGTCAAATATACAGTGACAATTAGTAAACTCTGACTGCTAAATGCAGCGATTGACCAATGAGAGTCAAGCATTCCAGAGAGCTGTGTGGTAATTTTAGCGGAGGTATTTTGAAACAAGGATGAATGAAAAAATATTTATAAATTAATTAGTAAATGCTGTAAAAAAAAACGCTTGTTGCTAGTATATCTATTGCATAAACTAATGTTAGCGAATTGAACCTTACTGTAAAGTGTTCCTGAAAAATATACACAACATGATATGTGATTAAACCCAAGTGTTCCACTTTATCCGTATTCATCCTACACCTACAGTTTGCCAGTGTTTTCAGCAGATAATACAAACGATTTATGGCGGTGGTTATTTCCCAACATGTATTCAATTGGAGCAGTCTGTAATGGAGGACAGCTCATTTCATAGGGTTCAGTGGCATGGCTAACCCCATCAGAGCAGCAGACATTTTAGGATTGTGTCTGGGCTAAAGGTGCTGAATACTCAGACAGTCAGGGGATCGCAATGAGTTCACCGTCACCATTTATGTAGAGCCGATCATTGTTAATAAGATGATTTTCTCATTAAATTCCTATAATGAAATTAAAAAGTAATCAGCAGATGTCATTCATGCGTTTTGGGGATGGGGGGTTTATCTTTGGGAAAGGCAAAAGGATTTCTTGATATGTCAGTCTAGCCACTGAGAGACACTTTAATCTCAAATGCCACTATGCCAGACCGATTCAAAATGTATTACCCACCTCTTCTAAATGGATTTAAACTGAACACTGACATCAGTGGCCCCAATTTGCCAGTGTGAACGCAGTGTACTGAAATCTAGGAATATAATATTCACCGTTGATATTTAGAGAATCAAGCCACAATATTGTGTAGATGGTTTTTAATTTACGTGGTGCAATATTTTTTCTAATTGAGTTATGAGGTTTTCTTCCTTGTTTATCTCTGCAAATTAAAGTTGCCTAGAATAGATTTTTTTCTCTCTTCAAGGGAGAAGCAATATCATACAATATTTTTAACAATGCCATTTATACTTGCTGTGAGCCAGGCCATTGTCAAGTAATAGCTAGCAACATTAGAATATTATATATAATTAGGAATATAATTATATTTAATAGCATATTTATTTCAAGCATTACATTAAGACCTAAATGAGCCTCATAAAAACAGTGTGATATTACCAGATATTATAGCCATACGTGTTACACTGCAAAATGTTATATTGCAGTCAGTGAGGCAAAAATAGGATAAAAAAGACTATGTAATGAGAGGGAGGAATAACTCTGTCTTGCTCTCCTTTTGAGTTGAAGCAACACTGTTATCTTGCTGAAGGAGAGGAACATGCTGAGCCTAATTTGATGGAGCAATGCTCGCTGGCAGTATTTTTCCATCAGGTCAAGCTATTTTGAAATACCCTCAAGGTGTGATAGTGCTTGGACTCATTGTTGTGGTGTGCCTGCCAGAAAGTCATTACCAGCATTGGTAGGTGGGTTCTATCCTCATCCACTGCACTGCACGTTCACATGCGTGCTGTGGTGAGTTGATAGCAGATATAACCTTTTGGAGGAGATTTAGGATATTGGCCTGTAAACATTTAATTAGTTGAAGTCTGTCGCTGGCTTTTGATAGTGATTGGCATTCTTGATTTGTGTGCAGTGTTGGGGAAGATACATACTGTAGAAATTGAAGCTTTGCAAGCTGCAAGCCAAGCCATAATTGAAGTGGTTCAACTACAATCAAGTGTTTCCTTTGCAATTTTACAATACAAGTCACTGCATAAAAGTATATAGAACTTAATTATGCGGGTAATATCTTTTTTTAAATGTATATGTAATGTAGACATGGCAGGAGCTGAATGGTGTTCATGGCGTTAGAATCCATTTGCCTTTATTGAAAAAAGCAAACGGCAAACAATCCAAAACGCCAGGCAGAATAACATGGTCAAAATCCTGGCAAAGTTCTAAACACGATAGAGCAGACATTCTGCAAGTAAATCCAAATCAGTAATTAAACAGAGAATAATCCGAAAGTCAGGCAAAACAGGTCGATACAAGGGCAGGAAAGAACACTTGATAAGGCAGAATGGCAGTACTTGCAATGGGAATATAGGGAGCATGGTTCGAATACAATATTAAAAGGAAATGGCAGGATGAGTGGTCCATGGACTGAGGTGTGACAGAATAATTATGCAATATCATTCATAATTTGCAGAGAACCATATTATTGTATTTTTAGAGTTTTTTTTTTTTATAAATAAATATTGCACATCTAAATTTACACTAAATACCTAGGTTGCACACCATTCAGAATAGGAAATTAAATTTGATTTGGAAATGTATTGGAATTTGAGTTTGAATGAATGAATTTGAATGTCAAGAAGTAGAATAGAAGTTAAGCAAAATCAAATTCAGCTCATTCAAAGCAATTCATATAAAGTAAATTCATAAAATTCATAAGTTTTTCAAGACTTTTTTGGCTTGTTTGATAGTTTTT
>NW_015629505.1:1129542-1137167 GCF_001515625.1 Sinocyclocheilus rhinocerous
GACTACGTAATGAGAGGGAGGAATAGATAGGCTCTGTCTTTCTCTCCTTTGGAGTTGAAGCAACACTTTTATCTTGTTAAAGGAGAGGAACACGCGGAGCCTAATTTGCTGGAGCAATGCTCGCTGGCAGTATTTTCCATCAGGTCAAGCTATTTTGAAATACCCTCAAGGTGTGATAGTGCTTGGACTCATTGTTGTGGTGTGCCTGCCAGAAAGTCATTACCAGCATTGGTAGGTGGGTTCTATCCTCATCCACTGCACTGCACGTTCACATGCGTGCTGGGGTGAGTTGATAGCTGATATAACCTTTTGGAGGAGATTTAGGATATTTGCCTGTAAACATTTAATTAGTTGAAGTCCATCGCTGGCTTTTGATAGTGATTGGTATTCTTGATTTGTGTGCAGTGTTGGGGAAGATACTTTACTGTAGAAATTGAAGCTTTGCGAGCTGCAAGCAAGTCATAATTGTAGTGGGTCAACTACAAACAAGTGTTTCTTTTGAATTGTTTTTGTACGTACAATAAAAGTCACTGTATAAAAGTATGTAGAACTTAATTATGGGGTAATATCTTTTTTTTAATGTATAATGTTGACATGGCAGGAGGTGAATGGTGTTCATGACATTAGAGTCCATTTGCCTTTATTGAAAAAAGTAAACGGCAAACAATCCAAAACAGCAGGCAGAATAACATGGTCCAGGCAAAGTTCTAAACACAGTAGAGCAGACAATCTGCAAATAAATCGAAATCAGTAATTACACAGGGAATAATCCAAAGGTCAGGCAAAAGATGTTGATACACAATGTGAAAACAAGGGCAGTAAAGAATGCTTGGTAAGGTAGAGTGGCAGTACTTGGCAATGGTGAGCATGGTTCAGATACAACATTAACAGGAAGTGCTAGTGATGGGATGAATGGTGTGACAGAATAATTATGAAAATACCATTTATAATTGGCATAGAACCATATTTTTGTATTTTTAGAGTTTTTCAATAAATAAACATTGCTCTAAATTTACACCCCTACTTTCTAGACCTTTAATATGGTAGTTGCATTGTTATCTATGCAGGGCCAGAAAGCTCTTGGATTTCATCAAAAATATCTTAATTTGTGTTCCAAAGATGACTGAAGGCCTTACAGGTTTGGAACGACATTACGGTGAGTAATTAATGACAGAATTTTGGGTGAACTATCCCTTTAAAGTTTAAGGGTTTTATACATTTAGTAAATTTCTCTTCCTGCCATTCCAACTAAATTCATATTCACACTCTTAAATTGAATGGAGCTAAATCTTCGATTCTAAATTTTACACAGTCATACCAAATATAGCTAAAATCTAAAAGACACCAGAAAGAGATGAATGGATGGCTTTCTCCAGGTATTATTGGTGTTTTGGATCCTGTAGCTGCGATTCACTGACCAAAAGATCTGAACTGTGTTTTTTGAGCTTTGTATTAAACATAGAAGTAAGAAATCGTGACAACCGTTTAAGAAACGAAAAGCGGAAAAAAAGATTGAAAGAAAACAAAAAGAGAAATCATTGGCAACACAAATCAATACACAACGGACACACCAGCTCCCCAGGTGAGCAAGATGGAGATCAGACGTTGAATCGATAGCCTGCAGTCAATAGAGGAGAGTGACTGAGGTGATGGAAAACTATATCCTGGGCAGATGAGCCAGGGCACAGTCCCTGAGGCAGAGGGGTGGGGGCCCTAAGCTGAGCTTGCACGACCGTTTCATTTTCAACGGGAATACGTCCGACCTTGGTTATTTAAGATCAGCATAAATCTCCCTTGAGTAGAGCTGGCAGTATCTCACTCCCTGTTGTGCCACTTATCTTCATAGAGCATCGTTTGCTAGCAGCCAAATTGTCAAGAGATTATTTTTTACTTTATTTATTCTTTTATACCCCGGTAGCAGACGTGATATCGTGATTTATTGTTGTTTCAGCAAGTTGATGCCAGGAATAAACAGGACGCTTATCTGTATTATAATTTCTGATAGAGCTCCTACAATAAAGCACTGTAGCCAGCGTGACCTTTAAACGCGATTAAACGTATAAACATGTGCATTTGAAAATGAACCTTAAATACACACACACACGCACACAAATATTTTTTAAGCTCTGAAGTGATGCGTGATGACAGCTTGTGTATTGAAAAGCAGTAAATATGCATGAGAAAGGCTGCTAAGCATTTTCCTCTTCACAGTCGGTGGATTGTGAAGAAAGATGTGGATTGTGTTTCTCACATCTCATGAGTCATAAAGCTTATGCATTCATAGTCGCTCCTTTAAGTGCCATATGTGAACTTCAGATTCAGGTTATGGTGAGAATAAAATAATAATAAAAAAATAACCAGTCAGATCCCTGCGGCTAGTTGCCCTTAAAGGTTAGAGATGCAAAAAGATAAACAGACAGTCATCTTCTGTGCGATTGATTGACCGTTTTTTTAATGAAACCATAAACAGGGCTGTTTTGCCCCATCGCAGATTCAAGTGCAAATTCAAGCCGTCCTCTTGAGGTAATTGTAATACCTTAATTAACAGAACACATGAATGCGTAAAGGCCTCAGAAGGGAAAATACATATTTAAATACTTCCATTTAGCCCACTTTGATACATTTCACATTTCTCGCACTGAAGGGATGGGGAGCACCCCCGTGGGACAATGAGCTCTGCCATTTCCCCATTCCTCTTGACCTGCCAAATCTGTGGCGGCCGGCACCAGTCGGCCTCCCTGGGGGTGCGCGGGTACTCATTAATCTCCGGCCCACTGTCCCAAAGGAGGCAGAGTAATTGTTTAATAGTAGATACTGAGAGATCATGATTCTCTCCGTTTGACATTTATGAGGTCATCAGTGTCTCTCTACATTAATGCACATATTTATTCACACAACACGGCCGGGGCTTTACGGATATCCGGCGAACCGCACGGCCAGCTGAACATAATAAGGGTATCCGCGTGACATTTCTAATGAGTATAATTTACTCAACGACACAATTACATCACTGATATAATGAAGGGCTGTGATTGACATTGTGTGTATTTTAATAACAAACCGCAGTGACATGTTTCACACGGAAAGCGTTGTGTGTCTTGCCCTCACTGATACTCCTTCTGTTTGCTTAATTATTTTGCTAATTATCCTGTAATGACATAATGTTTGCCACTCTATATGTCAACTCTAAAAATATCTTGCCATTTATATTTTTGACACAGGCTGGGAGCTCTCTGAATTTCAATGAGTGTGGACTGCTAAATTTATATTAGAGTATAATTGATTTGGGCCATGGACTGGCTGTAGTTACCCCCTTATTAAAATGGAAACCTCTTGTCATTAAAAGCTTCCAGGCCAATTAAGCCATTGCTCTGGAAGGGATGTTTTAGCCATTCCATCTTCAGGCTTTCTGTCGGGGTGGTTTTCTCACATCCTGCTGACCACTTCAGTCGATGAATGGATGTGGTCAGAATCTCTTAAAGGGAAGTTTCACCCAAAAATGATAATTATGTCATCATTTCATGCCATTCCAAACCTGTATATGATTTTCCCCCCTCTCTGGAACACAAAATAAGATATTTTGAAAAATATAAAAAAAAATAAAAATAGAAGTCAGTCCAAAACAACATTGGACCACACTGACTTTTATCGTATGGCTAAAACACAGAGACTTTTTTATTTATTACTTCTGTGTAATACAAAGATATTTTGAACAATGCCTTTGGGGGGTTTATTTGGTCATGCAATGAAAGCCAATAGGGACCAATGTTTCTTTTGAACCTCACAGGAGAAAGGCAGTCATACTGGTTTGGAACAACAAGAGGGTGAGTAAATGATGACCGAATTTTCATTTTTAGCTGAACTGTCAGTTCTGGAAGCACAGGCATGTCATGAAAATCGAACAGTGGTGGCATGATCAAAATTGAATATAGTGATAAAGTTGACTGAAGTAGCAAACTCTGCTAGTTAAGTTTTATAAAGATACAAGACAATGTTTTCCTGTGATCGTCAGCTGAAGCCACCAAAGTGCCGCTGCCTGGCCAATTCATTTAAGTTGACTTAACAGAGAGACCTCTTGGATTGTCTGTCTCAATTTAAACGTATGGCCCATCACATTTTTAATAGCAAACACAAGATGGGCTCACTGCCACAGTGGCTCTGGGGCTGATCATTCGTCTCGTGTGGAGAGGGGGGCAGTAAATCAGTCCTGGCTGGGGATGTGACGTCTTGGACGGGGATAATTTGTGCTCATTCTGTTCTGGAGAAACTGGGCTGGAGATCATTAGGCCATAAATCATGCCAAAGACGGATGCAAATGTAAAAAACAGGAAATACAAAAACAGAATCCTGAGTCAAGACTGGAAATGGAAACACTGTGCTGTGTTAAATGACTTCCTGGGCTGGTTTAGGTGATACATTTCCTTGAGCAACAAACTTGTAAGAAGGTGTTCTTAAAGACTTTGAAGTGGTGATTTTTATTTAAAGCACGTTTTAATGAAATATAACAAACAGTCTGTGAAGGATAGTGGAGCGGTACAGATTTTGTCATGTCATCTTGCAGTGCATTTTTGGAGGAGTGGTTTTTGTTTACGAACAGTTGGTGTGAGTGGTATGATCATGTATCTCTGATTGAGGGGAAATGGGAGTACATTACGTGTACGTTGTTGCTTAGAAACTCATTGCTGCCTTTTTATTTTACCCTCTGAATGTCTTGGAGCAGGATTTGATGATGAAATGTGAGATAGCTGTGTGCAGTGAAGCTATTGTATGTATATGAAAATTCAGCTTTGCCATCACAGGAATAAGTTACATTTTAAAATAGAAAACAATTCTTTCAAATATGTAATGCTATTTCACAATGTCAATGACTATTTTATTTTTCATCAGTGCAGCATAAAAAAAACAACAAAAAAAACATAATTATTCCAAACTTTTGACTGATTAATATATTATTATATTTATCAGTAGTTTTTTTTACTTTTTTTGCAAAATAATTAAAGTATTATTATTATTAATAATATAATATCGGATATATATATATATATATATATATATATATTTTTTTTTTTTTTCATTATTTGTGCTGGTAACACTTTAGTTTAGGGACCAATTCTCACTATTAACTGGTTGTTTATTAGTACTTATAGCTGTTTATTAGTACTTATAAATCACCTATTAATGCCTTATTCTGCAAGACCATATTTTAGATCCCTTAATCCTGCCCCATACCTAAACTTAACAACTACCTTACTAACTATTAATAAGCAGCAAATTAGGAGTTTATTGAGGCAAAAGTTGTAGTTAATTGTTAGTTAATAGTGAGAATTGGTCCCCAAACTAAAGTGTGACCTTTCCAAATAAGACAGTCGACTTTTGTACAGTACAGAATTATCTTTCCACCCTGCTTTTGTTCTTTTCACTCATATTTGCCTCGAACCAGTGGTGTAGTGGTGCCTGGAGAAGTGAGTACTCTTAATTTATACCCCCAAGCGGCCCAGCAAAGGATGAACATCCTGTGTTATAAACAGTGACATGTAAGACTAGTCTTGCATATTGAGTTCACCCCAAAATGAGCCAGTAGCATTTGCACATTGTCACTTAACTTCTGCTGCTTGACTTCACGGAGTAAGGATCATTCTGAAATTAATATTAGCCACAGAAGAGGTGCAGATTTTGCAATAAATAATGTAAAAATGAAAATAAATAAATAAATAGACTGCATTAATTAACATTTTTCAAAATCTCTAGTAAATTACATGTTATTTTGTTTAGTTGTATGTTCAGAATCATGGGAGAATCGTGATGTCTATTTGAAAAAAAAAAAAATTGTGATTCTCAATTTATCCAGAATTGTGCAGCTCAACTCCAATAGGTGCCTGACAGTTTCTCCCATGATATACAATCATGGGCGTCGCTAAGCCATTTTTAGGTGGGCTATAGTTCCATAAACTACACGAATTCGTGATCGCCTCAGTCCCCTTTAAATTTCATATGAAAACGGCGGCAGACTTCGATCGGCTCCTCCCCATTTCAGCGCGTTCTTTTTCAATCTGCAGGCCACGGTGGGGCAGAGCGAGAAACAGAGGACAAGGTGTGTGTTTATCGATAGATTGCTATAATATTTGCATCTGTGCAGTTGTTTGTCATAAATACAGTTTACAAAATATTATTGGGGGAGCAATCGGTTCCCCATCTACTGTAGCCTAAAGTTTTGCTGCGTTCACCCCTCATCACACCACAGGTTTCCTCCAGTGAAAATTAAGCACATATGAACGCATATACTTTATAAAACACATAATTTATTAATATATGTTATTAAAAAGTGCTCACCTTGATTGACGTCTTCATTCAAAGTTGAACAGGCAGCATCTCTGTCACTAGCTGTTTCCATCACTCTTTTTTTTTGCGCATTTTGAAGTAGGCCTATCGCATCAGAAACAAGCCAAATTTGGGAAAAAATCCTTTAATTCGCAAAAAAGTTTTTACGCTCACTTGAGGTGGTTTTTGACTTGTGCGAAAAAGAGTTAATGCGAATAATGGGAGATGGAAACACATTTACCAAATAAATTCCTCCAAGCGCATCAAAAAAGTCATGTGACTTTGCGCGATGGGATGGCATAACCTGACTAACCATCGGACCGATTTTGTTGCACAGCATCTGAAATGTTATGGTCATTCTGAAATGCCTGAGCACAGTCTGTCGTCAAAGTATCTCTTTATAATTGCCTCCCAGAACTGTCTTTTATGACTGCATTCCCAAACAGCAGGCATCCACTTCCGAAAGCAATGACCGCATTTATTGTGTTTCGTGTCTTTTTGACTCGTTAGAAGAAAATGGTGCTTATTTGCAAATGTTTTGTGTGATATTCCAGTTTTTCCAAATAAGTTAAATTTGCAACTTTGGATGGAAACATGAGGATGAGGATGAGTCAATGCTGACTGATAAAGAAGTGGGTATACGCCGTATACCTGCATATACCCTGCACTACACCACTGCCTTGAACTTTACACTTATCAGTAGTGCTGGGCGGTATGACCAAAAATTTATATCACGGTATTTTTCACAATTAGACCGGTTTCACGGTATATGACGGTGTATTTTTTTTTTAATGCATGACCGGGTGTTAACCATATTTTCTACTGATTGAGAGAGGAAATACTGCAGTATATTGACTTAGAATGCCCTATTTTACTGTCATGATGAGTGAATATTGTCAAAAAATACCACACTAAATAGTGACTAAACACGACCCCTTTTAATACATGTTAACCAGGAGTCACTCTCATTTATAATCGCGGCATCGTCTGATAAAATCAACATGCATCTACACTAAAGAGCGGCTATGCGGTTGTTTTGGCTATATTACTTTTTTGTCTCATGCAGCGCACTGCCTGCATCTGAGTAAGAATCTAAAAATATAAAAAACCCGTGCATGTGATATTAACAGACGAACTACAATGTGAATATTGTGGATGAGTTCTTCTGTGTCATCACGTTCTATTAGTTCTACAGCTTCAGTTTCGGAACTTTCACGCTTAGTAACACATACAGCTGTGCCCTCACCACAGTGCACCAGTGAAAAGGGACCCCTCTCAAACAGTGTCGCGTTCCGAACGTTGTTTAA
>NW_015629505.1:1138223-1156943 GCF_001515625.1 Sinocyclocheilus rhinocerous
GGTCAATGTGGATATTGTGGATGAGTTCTTCTGTGTCATCACGTTCTATTAGTTCTATATCTTCAGTTTCTGAACTTTCACGCTTAGTAACACATACAGCTGTGCCCTCACCACAGTGCACCAGTGAAAAGGGACCCCTCTCAAACAGTGTCGCGTTCCGAACGTTGTTTATTGCGGCATTTTAAAAATTCATATCATAACAAAAATAAACACCGGTATTCGGTATGAACCGGTATACCGCCCAGCACTACTTACCAGCGAGAGATAGATGCCTGTACCCTTTCGCTTTACCCTTCACAACTGCTTTCTCCTGCTGGCTTTGTTTACAGAGACAGGAAGGATATTATACACTTCTATGTATGCATTTTCCATCCTTGTAAATGATTTAAATGTATGTTGTTTACTCTTTTCTTGCAATTCAAGGCATATTGATTCTGCCCTACATCCTTGTGCACTAAGATCTATTCAATATTCATCCATTAGCCTGTTTTGGTTTCTAAGATCCCTTTTTAATTTGGGTGGGAACATTCACAGTAGTGGGAAGATGCAAAGAGTGCTTTTGGTGTGGGTTGTGTTGAAACTATAAAAGAGCTGTATGATGCTTGAATGATGTAAAACAAAAGATTTTATGTGAGAGGAGTTGTCGTGGTTACCAGAAAAGGTCTTAAACAATAGCTGATGTTCCCCTTGGGACCGAAGAGAAGACTAGCGTCACACGGAGAAGGGTTGCCTAGCAATGCCGGTGGAGTAGTTGTTCGATTGGTTATGGAAGGCGGTGCTATTCAAAGTATATCTAGTCATATTCAAATGAAAAGCACTTTCGGGTCCGCGGATCTAGGCACGTAAATGGCTGACGGATACGAAGAACATTGCATCTCTTGCTCTGTCTTTTTGTTCCTCTTGTATTTGCAAACAATGAAGTGCAGAGCGATCTTCATTAATCCTATTTCATAATGCTTTTGCTAATTGATTAAAAGGTGATTGCTGAAAGGTCTAACATGTTCTGGCTGCATTGGTCCATCTGGGTTCTAATTGCTTTTTAATGGAGTCTTTCTTCCTTTGAATCTGTATCTCCAATTAATGCTTTTTAAAATGGAAGGCAAAGATTGGATAAGTGCGGCTGTTTTCTTTCATAAGATTTCCAATAATCCATATTCATGTCTGGTATGGTGTTATGTTAATGAATTGGAGCTCTTTACACTGGGTAGAAATGAGTTCTCTCTTTCCTCTTTGCTCCTCATGATAAGTGCGAACCACGCCACGCTCGAGTGGAGAGCGAGCTTTGGAATACATTTAGATTCCCACCACAAGAACAACCTGTAAAATTGGAAATATGGAAATATGACAGCTTATTGAATCCTAGGCAGTTTAATGAAGAATGATATTTGATAGGCAAAGCATTTTTGTCAAAAGCAATTATACAAATCGTGCCTGTGCCAAGCCTGGCAAAAACAGTCTTGATTCTGATTTCTTTTCTGTTCATTCTGTCTTCAGATGTGCATGTGTGCATTCATACCATGATTTGAGTGAGAAACAGAGGAAGAGAGAAAGAAGAGAGCAGGCTGGCATCCACAACATGTGCCAAAAACCATAATACCTCATAGAAAAAGCACTCAGCAAACTGAGAAGAGTAAATGGAACAGATGTCAAAAGAGCAACTTTGCTCTGTAGCCTGTGCTGAAACAGAGCAGGCCTCTTTCTAAAGTAACAAGGGCACACCGACAGGGTTCATGTTGTATGCTCTTCTCTGTAAATTATACGTTTTTCTCCTTCTTTTATGATGTGGATTATACCTCATGTTCCTGAAAACCGAAGTTTTGCTTCGGCTCTCCCACTATATAATAAATTACTTTAAAGGGAAAATTCACCCAAAAATGAAAAAGCTGTCATTATTTTCTCACCCTCTTGTTGTTCCAAACCTATACGACTCAATTTTTATTAGAATCTTTATTGTTTAGCTTTTTTTTTGTTAATTTTATTTCTTAATAATCTGTTATGGTTATTTTAAAATCCTTTTTTATTTGAAACACTTTAAATTACCATTCAGCATCAAATGTACTATAGGCCTTGCCTAGTACAAAAGAAAATATTTTTTTCTATACAATAAAAGTCATTGGGGGACCAATGCTCGTTTTGAAAAAAGAAAGAAAATACAGGTTTGGAATGACATAAAGGTGACAGAATCATTTTTGGTGTCTACCCCTTTATCATCAAAACTGCAATACTTGTCAAAACTTTCAAACCTCGGTCAGCTGTCATAATTAAACACTTCTTACTCATTAATGCAATTACAAACGTCAGCAGACCTCAAGGATGTATATTTCTAAGAAACACACCCTTTGAGTCCAGGAAGTCACTGTGCTGATTCAGTGAAACTGCAAATGTGCCGCGTCCATTCGCAGGAATATATATGTCTCATGGTGGCGCTTTAATCCTGCACTGCTCGCAACGTGAATAAGTGCCCATACGGTTCTACATGACCCACGCCTGATACTTCATTGGGGAAGGGGGCTAATTTGTCTTCCCAAATGGATTTAGTTTGACAGGGCTTTAACTAAATTGAAAGTGGGGAGGAAGAGAGGTAGAAGAGCAGTGAGAGATCCGTTAAGGTGGCGCCATTACTGCTGACAGACTTTGCTGTGGCGACTGGGATATTGCAGCCATTTCTCACTGCCACTGCGGCTGCAGGAGCCACAGGATGCGGAGCAGAGATGCCTGTGTATGAGGCCATTAGGGACCTGGGCAACCACTGAGCCTAAGGGAAAAAATTAATCCTATTTCATAATGCTTTTGCTAATTGATTAAAAGGAGATTACTGAAAGGTCTAACATGTTCTGGCTGCATTGGTCCATCTGGGTTCTAATTGCTTTTTAATTGAGTCTTTCTTCCTTTGAATCTGTATCTCCAATTAATGCTTTTTAAAATGGAAGGCAAAGATTGGATAAGTGCGGCTGTTTTCTTTCATAAGATTTCCAATAATCCATATTCATGTCTGGTATGGTGTTATGTTAATGAATTGGAGCTCTTTACACTGGGTAGAAATGAGTTCTCTCTTTCCTCTTTGCTCCTCATGATAAGTGCGAACCACGCCACGCTCGAGTGGAGAGCGAGCTTTGGAATACATTTAGATTCCCACCACAAGAACAACCTGTAAAATTGGAAATATGGAAATATGACAGCTTATTGAATCCTAGGCAGTTTAATGAAGAATGATATTTGATAGGCAAAGCATTTTTGTCAAAAGCAATTATACAAATCGTGCCTGTGCCAAGCCTGGCAAAAACAGTCTTGATTCTGATTTCTTTTCTGTTCATTCTGTCTTCAGATGTGCATGTGTGCATTCATACCATGATTTGAGTGAGAAACAGAGGAAGAGAGAAAGAAGAGAGCAGGCTGGCATCCACAACATGTGCCAAAAACCATAATACCTCATAGAAAAAGCACTCAGCAAACTGAGAAGAGTAAATGGAACAGATGTCAAAAGAGCAACTTTGCTCTGTAGCCTGTGCTGAAACAGAGCAGGCCTCTTTCTAAAGTAACAAGGGCACACCGACAGGGTTCATGTTGTATGCTCTTCTCTGTAAATTATAAGTTTTTCTCCTTCTTTTATGATGTGGATTATACCTCATGTTCCTGAAAACCGAAGTTTTGCTTCGGCTCTCCCACTATATAATAAATTACTTTAAAGGGAAAATTCACCCAAAAATGAAAAAGCTGTCATTATTTTCTCACCCTCTTGTTGTTCCAAACCTATACGACTCAATTTTTATTAGAATCTTTATTGTTTAGCTTTTTTTTTGTTAATTTTATTTCTTAATAATCTGTTATGGTTATTTTAAAATCCTTTTTTATTTGAAACACTTTAAATTACCATTCAGCATCAAATGTACTATAGGCCTTGCCTAGTACAAAAGAAAATATTTTTTTCTATACAATAAAAGTCATTGGGGGACCAATGCTCGTTTTGAAAAAAGAAAGAAAATACAGGTTTGGAATGACATAAAGGTGACAGAATCATTTTTGGTGTCTACCCCTTTATCATCAAAACTGCAATACTTGTCAAAACTTTCAAACCTCGGTCAGCTGTCATAATTAAACACTTCTTACTCATTAATGCAATTACAAACGTCAGCAGACCTCAAGGATGTATATTTCTAAGAAACACACCCTTTGAGTCCAGGAAGTCACTGTGCTGATTCAGTGAAACTGCAAATGTGCCGCGTCCATTCGCAGGAATATATATGTCTCATGGTGGCGCTTTAATCCTGCACTGCTCGCAACGTGAATAAGTGCCCATACGGTTCTACATGACCCACGCCTGATACTTCATTGGGGAAGGGGGCTAATTTGTCTTCCCAAATGGATTTAGTTTGACAGGGCTTTAACTAAATTGAAAGTGGGGAGGAAGAGAGGTAGAAGAGCAGTGAGAGATCCGTTAAGGTGGCGCCATTACTGCTGACAGACTTTGCTGTGGCGACTGGGATATTGCAGCCATTTCTCACTGCCACTGCGGCTGCAGGAGCCACAGGATGCGGAGCAGAGATGCCTGTGTATGAGGCCATTAGGGACCTGGGCAACCACTGAGCCTAAGGGAAAAAACACTACACCCAGACACAGCCTGCAGCCAAAACACTGTGTGTGTGTGTCCAGGCACTTGCCTATTCATCCAGCTGTTCATTATAGCGCTCGTGTATACACTGCCTCAATATTGAATGGTTCTGTGATTGACTCATCTTCACCTCGACGCAGTCAATGCCATGGGAGAGATGGTAGGGGGAGGTCACTGAACTGTCCATTCTTTTCCTTTAACAGCCAAGGATGTAATCCAAGGCTTTTGGATGTTGTCTCGCTTTACTGTCCTCACTTGCTTTGTTAAAATAGCGTGGAGCTGCAGGCTCATTTCCTGACTCAAATGGTCTTCGTGAGTGGCAGGGTACGGGAGGCCTGGCCTTACCGAGAGGCTTGTGAGCCACATTAATAATAGAGGACTCAAATTGCCCAAACGAAGCTGCAGCGAGGAAAATCAATGTGGAAAATGATTGCTGGAAGCTTCTTTGTGAAAGGAAGACCTGGAGTCTCATTGTTTGTCTCGCTTTCAACCATTTTGAACCGCAGTACAATAGGGGCTCTGTAGAGGGGGTTTGGTAAAAATTCACCTTCGACAGCTAGCTTGATGATTCCTTTATAGATTGAAATCTGTAGAAAATGTCAATGTCTACATGTGAGATGTTATCTCATTTTAAATTAGAAATCACTAATGAATCATTTGTGGAGAAATGCCCAAAACCTGAATTTGGACTTTTATTTTAGATTTATATAATCCTTTAGAATGTATACACTACCGTTCAACCTTACCGTTTTTTTTATTATTTTTTTTTTAAGAAATTAATACTTTTATTCAGCAAGAATGCATTAAATTGATCAAAATGTTACAAAAAATATCTATTTAAACCTTTCTATTCATCAAAGAATCCTGAAAAACATTGTTTTCCACAAAAGCATTAAGTCTGAGCATCAAATCAGAATATTAGAATGATTTCTGAAGGATCAGGATTTCATACTAAAGACTAAAGTAATGGATGCTGAAATTTATATATATATATATATATAATTTTCTCAAACAAGTCTTTATGCAAACACTACTGATATATGTGAACACAATAATTATATCATTAGAAAGACTTTCCGTTTTCATTCAGTAAATAAATCTCAAAATGTGTTTGTGGGTCAAAACAATTCAGTGTGATGGAGCAGGTCACAATTCACCTTGAATAGCTACTTCAGAGAGCCTCTTCACAGATTCAAGCCTATAGAAAATGTCATGCTATATACAATATATATCACAATCACAACATCTGGTGCAGCAACTTAAAGATGACAAGCTGTTGCCTTGAAGATCTCAGATCTCTCATACTCTCCAGTTATTAACTTGCTAAATCCTCTTGAACGTTTATCCCGTACCAAACGAGTTTTATTTCTACGTGTAGCGTTGTTTTATGCTGTCATGAGCAAGTTACAGGAAAACATCCTGACTCGCCAAGATTTTCCTGTTTAAAGACCTTGCTGTCCTTCTCGCTCCCGAGGTGAATCATGAGAGCGGTGTAGTATGATGTATAAAGACGGTTTGTATGATTTTTCATAGGCGGACTGTTCGTGTCAGCAGGGGGGAGAGGGTCTGTGGGCTGCTGTGGTCGGGGAAACAGATTTCATCAGTCCTGACTCCTACTTTTGTTGCCTAGACAAATGTGCCTGACGAGAATTTTCTCGCAAGAAGATGACAATGACCATGATAAATGCGCTCAAAATGGCTGCCTCTTTATCATTCGCCGTTAACTCTATATTCTCATTTTATGCAGTTGGTGCACTTACAAAAAAAATATGTTCATCAAAACGAGCCGGGAAAAGTAAGACTGCAGAGTTTTTGTTATCAAATCGATCATTATAAGCTTTATCTCGCTCGCAGTGCGCCAGAGAAAACAAACGGTGTTGTCAGCCGCAGCACATCACCCATAATTCCTCGTCCTTTTTGCTCCATAAACAGTTGTTCCATCCACACCGACCTTGGCGAGAGAGATAAATAAGTGGAATTAATTTGTTGCTGGGGCGACAGGGAGGCGTAACGAAGAGCACTGCCTGTTATTAATGTCCCTCACGGCTGTGGCCGCACCCCCAAGGACCATAGGCGCTTGGAGAGGAGGTCAGGACAGAGGGAGAGGAGACCGGTCCAGTGGGCAGCACGGTGAGAAGGCTCAGGGTGATAGAATGCGCAAAGAGGCCACTGAGAGCCCGAGGCAGAGACAGATGATCTGCCAGATTGACAGGAAATTAGACTGAAAGCTGGTAGATATGCCAACGGGCGCTATCTCTCCGCAGAGCGCTGGCTTCACGCTGCTTCGTCGAGTAGAACGCTTTTTGATAAGACCGGACTCGTGACCCTCAAGGATGTGTTTAGTACATCAGCGTTTGGTGTGCTTTTGTAAAATTTTACATTGTGTCAGGCAAGTCATAATATTTAGCCGAGCGATCCATTCCTCATTCCTCGGTTCGGTTAATTGAACCTGGCGAGAAGTAGGGCAATGTCGCGTAAATGGTGATTGACCTCGATAAATTTGAGGCAACTCTGGTGTGCGAGGGGAGGGCCGACCAGACACATTTCTACGGCAGACCCGGTAATTAGCTTTAATGTCCTACCTTTATGGCTCGTCATTAAAATTAAGCCTCCCAGTAACGCATTTATTACCCTTCTCAGGAACAGTAGATGTTCCTTGCAGAAAAGAAACCCATTTAGACGAGAATTTACATTTTAACGATTATTCAAGCTGCCGTTTCCGTGAAATGTGATGCACGCCGTGCGACTGTATCTGATTTTACAATATGCAACACGGCCAATTAGCACAGCTACTGTGTGCTAACGTGGGCCCGTGCGCCACAGGATGACCAGGGCGGCTCATAGTGAAGAGGATGGCAGGAGACAGCAATTATATCATCACACCCACTTCTCTCAGAAGGAGGTATAAATCTCCATCCACTCTCAGAGGAAGTATTATTTTGCACATACATTTCAAAGGATTACTCATTCCGGTAACTCAAGAATAGGTAGTGCATTATAGGGCTCCAGCAGGCCGAGTGATGATTAATTGTCGGTACTTTTGAAAATGCAGTGGGCATAGCTGCCTTACAGTCATGCTTATATCTGGACCTTGTCGTGATGGAGCGGTTCACGCTCCTACTAAAGCATGTGCAATTTAAAATGAAGTGTGATCTAAATTTTCAGGGACGTGATGGAAAGTCAAGTCACACTTCATTTCGCTGGATTCTTTGTTCTTATATAAAAAGTGACTTAAAACCAGGACTGTGCAAAGAGTTGTGTTCTATGTGCAGATTAGTTTATTTTACATTTGATTATGTGCATTACTCAATGCCGAGTACACGTCTTTAAAGCTCTTCACACAGTTAGTGCAGCAGCCGTGTCTGTGGTCTAAACTTGCTAATTGCTTTTCAGTTGCTTTGATACGAAATGCATTCAGTGACCATATCATTCACATTTGTTTTTTCTGAACCAACTCAGCCACTACCAATATTCTATATACAAATCTGCACATATTTCTATTATTTTTCATAATTGTTTTATACATGTTAATGAATCACTGTGCTTTTTTGAACAGTAATACCTTATTGAAGAATATTCAAAATCTATAAAAAAACTTAATAAGCTTTTATTTGTTAACATTAGCTAACTACATTATTTAATATACATCTAACAATGAACAGTACTTATACAGCAATAATGAATCTTTAAATGCTAATTTCAGCATTTATACAAATATTTTTATATAAAACATTTTTTACAAAATGTGTATGTGTTAACATTAGTGAACAAAACATGAACAATTGTATTTTTATTAACTAGCTTAACAAGGATTAATTAATGCTGTTAAAATGTATTGTTCATTGTTAATTCATGTTCGCTAATGTATTAACTAATGTTAACAAATGAGACCTTATTGTAAAGTGTTACCCAATTAGGTCTACAACAGTTGATTCCACTTTTAGCTGAAAACCACCCTGAAGCTGAGAACATTTTTTTGATCAATTTTGTAATAATCGATTTAAAAATCTGAAATAGCCTACATTTTTATAATGATTCTGTTACTTAAACATGGCTGACAGAGGAAGTAGTGACTGGGTGCATCTGTAATAGGGTCACAATGCAGAATGCATCATTTAATTCTAGGATGACCTTCATGTAAGACTTGAAGAATAAGTGAAGAAAATGACTTTTCACCACTGTCTTGCAGTCGTAGTGTATCAGCATATTATGACCTTCAACCTCACTTTGCATTCCTTAATCTCAGGAATATCTTATAAAGTATAAGACCACTATTCATATGATCAGATGACCCTCCTAGATGCAGTGAATGCAGGATATTCAGATTTATCTGCAGAGGATTGCCAAGGACGGACCAGGCATGCAAAAAAGATTGCATCACAGGTGCATAACAATACATGTGCTGTTCAGATCCAAGATAACTAAATGAAACATCGGTAACACTTCACAGTAATGCTCTGCATGTTAAAGGCAGGATAAGTGATTTGGTTTGAAAAACATTTTTTGTTATGCTGGTTGAAAGTCTCTTTACATCCTGATAGCAGTCACTAAGTTAAGTGGGCTAAATGTATTTATATCGTCTGTGGAAAGCGTAGGACCATAAAATGTTTGTCCAATCATATTCCTCGGTCCGAGGACGATGATAGGCTGTCCTACCTGCCTGTCAATGTATGTTTTTGTATATATCATCAGCGCATTCCATTACGCTATTGCAGACCGAGCGACAATGGAAGCTGTTCTTATTGTAATATTATGCTCTTTGTACTGTAATATTTTCTCACCGGTGAATGAGACATGAGGTAATCTGACTGTGATGCATTCAATCCTCCACCAATGCCGTCTCTCATCGTGTCGCTGGTTAGACTCTGTTCTGCTTGTGCATGGGAGGCGTGGCTTTGCAGAGTGATTATGCAGGGAGGGTGGGATACATTATTTTTACAGCATTTTGATTAATGTTGATTAATGTAAATACGTATTTGACATTTCAAGTTATATACAATACTGTTCAAAAGTTTGGGGTCAGTACGTTTTTTTTTTTTTAAGAAATAATCATTTTATTCAGAAACTATGGATTTATTTGATCAAAAGTGACAGTAAACAGTTTTACAATAAAAATGTAATAATATTTCACAACATTACTGTTTTTAATGTATTTTTGATCAAATGAACAAAGCTTTGGTTAACATAAGAGACTTATCAATGACCCCAAACTTAACAATGGTAGTGTGTATTGTCATCAATTAATTATGAATGAACGTGAATTATTAATGAACAGTAGTAAATCAAAAGAGTAAGTTCATGATAGTTAGTGCATGATAACTAATGCATTAACTAATAAATTGACCTTTTTTATTTCACTGATACACCTTGTATAAGGCTACTTGTATTTAGTATTTTAAGGTTAGTGTGTTTTGAGTGACAGAATGTTGTTGTTGGCTGAGAGTATTTGCTCTTTAATGGTTGAAGGAGTTTATGATAAATATTGGTTTTACAGCAGGTAGTGTTTTAGTGCACTTTGAAAGTGAGATTTACTGATGTGTCACTTTGTGTTGTGAACTGTGTGAGGACTGAGGAGTTAAAAAAAAGTGTAGTACGCATTGAGAAATGCACGTAACCAATTGTTGTTTAAAAATTTTTACGTTTGAATTATTGGCTGATGTACAGTATGAGGCAGCTGTAAGGTATTGATTGAACATTAAAGGCTGTTTATGTATGTGAAGCTTTTATTGTAGCTGGTCTTTACAACCATAAATTACCAGTACAACAGTACGCAAATCTTTTCCTGCACAATAATTACTCTGCGTAATAAGGGATCCAGCTGAAACGGACTTTTGTTTGCTGTTGTTCGTACATCTGTGTTCTTTGTTTATGTTACCATGCCCACAATGCCTTGTGTGCCTCTATGGATCAATTCCAGACAACCTGGCAATGTGTCACAGTAACTGAATGAAACTTGTATATAAAAAGCAAGATTAACTTTGATACCCTCCTGAACTCTGCTATAAGACCGAATTGGACTGAAGGTTAATATCTGGAGCGTGCATTCATTTGCATACATTTGCATCCATTGACAGTAACGGACCATCCATCTGAGTACGTTTCAAGAGAGCGCAATAAGTGATGTGTGAGAGAGACAGCAGATGAGTGAATGAATCTGTGAGCGTTCAGAAGCGTGACCTCACCGGTGATTGATCGTGAATGTGAGTGTAAGAGTATGATCTCATAGGCTATCGGGTTACTCCAGACCACCACAAAGTAGTGAACGGCAGACGTGGAGTCTGATGCAGCTCCTGTAAACGAGTGAGAGTGAACATCCGCGGGTGTGAGCGTGATGTTTGCAGAGCCCGCGGTCACGCCGCCCTCCTTCGCCTCCGATGGGGGTCCTAGGCAGGCCCTGTCGCCTGGCAACCCACTGAAATAGCCCAGGACATGTCATGGGGGAGAGGATTACACTGTAATCAGGTTGCAAGGTCACAGTGAGAGAGCGAGTGCCAGAGAGAGAGAGGGAAATTCACCGCTGCAGAATATAGAATTTCATGCTTCTGGTTGAACTTCATTCATCAAGGTGTCTATTGAATGGGCATGCAGCCATGGGGATGAAGCGGTAAAGGTTGCTGGAGAGCATGGTGAAGTGGGAAGAAGGCAGGGTTGGGGAGGAGAGAAGCCCTCAGGAGTAATTGGATGGGGAGAAAGGATGCTCAGGACATGAATTGTACACTGAACAATTGGGTATAGGTGTCGTATGGGTGCTGGCAAGCGGTCGAAATTGATTTGGGAGAGTATTTATTTTCAAACTCCAATCAAGTCAATTTTGGGTAGAAATGTCTGAAACTTTTTTTATTTTTTTTATTTGCAGCAGTCTAACCTTTTCTCCTCTTCCTGATGAGATGGTACTCTTTAATTAAGATAAATTAGACACAAAATATAGCAGAGAGAAACAGCCCATTCCCTTCCAATTTATTTATTTAGTTTGGTTATTATTTTAACCTCGGCCTGTGACTGGGACTAATGAGCTATTGAAACACATTTGGGGAGGTGTCACGTTCGAGGTGGGAGGTTGGGAGGGATTCGGAGAGAAAATAGAGAGAGGAAAAATGTGGGTTTAAATAATGACAAATCACCCTGACTGATAGAAGTGTAAGATTGCTTTTACTGATGGGAAGAGAAAATATTACGGCCTCTTCTGTGGGAAATTGAAAGGGTATAAATAAATTATATTATAAGGGAGGGAGGGGGGAGTCAATGAAGAAAATTGGAGAGGGAGCAAGAGAGAGAGAAGGAATGAGGGAGGGAATGAGGGAGGGAGGGAGAAAGAGCTACAAACTGTCCAGACCACACTGGGTGAAAGGGACGAGGAGACATTGATTGTAATACGTATCCCTACAGATTATGGGTAGGAATATAAGAGAGCTGCAAACATATCTTTTACTGGTGGTCTCAGTATATAATACTGTGAGATGGTGCAAGCAGCATGTTTCTTGAAGTGTCCAAAAATGAATTCGAGGTGGGAGGTTGGGAGGGATTTGGAGAGAAAATAGAGAGAGGAAAAATGTGGGTTTAAATAATGACAAATCACCCTGACTGATAGAAGTGTAAGATTGCTTTTACTGATGGGAAGAGAAAATATTACGGCCTCTTCTGTGGGAAATTGAAAGGGTATAAATAAATTATATTATAAGGGAGGGAGGGGGGAGTCAATGAAGAAAATTGGAGAGGGAGCAAGAGAGAGAGAAGGAATGAGGGAGGGAATGAGGGAGGGAGGGAGAAAGAGCTACAAACTGTCCAGACCACACTGGGTGAAAGGGACGAGGAGACATTGATTGTAATACGTATCCCTACAGATTATGGGTAGGAATATAAGAGAGCTGCAAACATATCTTTTACTGGTGGTCTCAGTATATAATACTGTGAGATGGTGCAAGCAGCATGTTTCTTGAAGTGTCCAAAAATGAAACTTCTGAAATTGAAAATTATTTATTCACCCTCATGTCCTTCAAGTGTATGATTGATTAATTGATTGATTGATTGATTTTTGTGCTTCCATGTAACACAAGTTTTGAAGAATGTCCTGGCCACTTTTCAATATAATGAAAATGAATGAGGACTGGAGCTTGTAAACTCAAAAATGACAAAAAGTCAAGTCTTCTTAAGTCATGTCTTAGCTTTATATGAAGGACAGACACATTTTGAAGCTTGAAAGCTCTAGCATCCAATCATTGTAAAAGCATAGAAAAGAGAAGCCAGTGTTTTATTTTATAAAAGAAAATAAGAAGTTTATAAAAGAAAATACATTATTATTTAAAATATGTTTGTAATTAAGACAATGAAGTCTATATTAGGATTAAGCTATAATTCTCATGAAATTCTCATTATGTATAAATGCTTTACAATTGTTATTTTGGTAACACTTTATTCCCACTACTAACTATTTGCTTATTAGCATGCATATTACTAGTATATTGGCTGTTTATTAGCACTTATAAAGCACAAATTAATGCCTTATTCTGCATGACCATATTTTAGATCCCTCAATCCAACCCCATACCTAAATTTAACTACCTTACTAAGTATTAACAAGCAGCACATTAGCAGTTTATTGAGGGAAAACTCTTAGTTAATAGTAAATATGTTTTCCCTATTCTAAAGCAAAAAAGTATTTTTCACCAAACCAACATTAACCAGCCTGAATAATCATTAAAATTCATGCTGATTTAAGCTGTTGATGATCTTGCTCCATCTTACTGTCATACTGCCTTTATTACTCATCATATCTGTGTCACACTCGCAGCTCGTCAACCATATATTCATACTCAGCAAGAGCTATGCATATACTTCCCCATGAATACATTTACCCACAACATATACATAACACTGTGCACATGGAACATGTTGGCAGTTGACAAACTTGCACACACACATATCGAAGAAGTGTTGCTTTAACACATGGCTCATATTTCACATTCAGGCCTACATTTAATCGCAAATCGGCTCTAATAAACATCGCAAAGCTGGTTGTGAGATGTCTTAAGCCATACACCTGTGGATTGGGGTTGCGCTATATATGGAATATATAACAGTCCTCACATGACATGAATATGCTGTTGCATTTTGAAATAAACATGCAAGCATGTGATTTCACTTGCATATCATATTGAGTGCGTGGGGCAGGATTCTGGCATTTATGCCATTGCATTTTTCAGTATAATTGCATTTCATAGTTCAGCTACGATATGAGTGGGAGCATGTGTGCATATCAAAAACAGCATTTGCTTTGCTTATTAAATATGCATTTGAAGTATTGGTATACCACATCGCAATGTAGCGTCATGCCCAATCTCTTGCATCTGTCTTTGTTTGAGGTGCTACCATGAATGGAACAGTCATTACATGTTAAGGTTACTGTAGCTTCATCCTTTGCACAGATGTTGCGCCTTTTAAGTCATGATTGTGTTCAAGGCATTTCTGTCAGAGCGTCAATTTTCTCTTGTTTAGCGGCAAAATAATGGTGTGCTCGTACCTGGCTTTGTGGGATTTCTTAAGCTGACTGCGGAAGGAAGATGTGAAGGTTTGAGACCAGCCGAGATATGATAAATGCAACGTGGGCAGAAATGAATCCCTGAAAAAAACGCTCAATGATGGAGGATGTGTGTGTGTGTGTGTGTGTGTGTGTGTGAACGTGCTTGCGACCAGCAATCCACATGGTGATGGGTCTGCCATGATTTAAGTCTTTTTTTATTTTTTGTTTTGGGTTTAGATACGATGTGGGTGTGTGACTGTGTCTGTTCCATTCCTCCATTCGCCTCTGTCTTTATATCTATCCCTGCCTTCAGTCTCCCTCTTCCCCCCCTTCTATTCCATACTCAATCGATTTTGCTCTCTGACAGACAACGGATGCTTTTGATTCTAATCCTGTTATCTGTTTATACTGTGTCCTCAACATGGTGGCTGATGAGATTTCAATGCATTACTGTCACCCAGTCGCTGACAGCTCGAAATCTGTATGTGCGGCTATGTGTTTGTTGCCCGCTGCGAGTGCAGTAGTCTGATGTTGGTGGATTACTTTATTTTTTATCACTGGATTCAGGGTTTGTTTACTGGTGGGAATTTTGGACTCCTGTACATAAAATCGTATGTTACTTTACCTCAGTTCAATGCTTGCGCACCACTAAAATGATTATTGCTTGCCTGCTGGGCTTCCAAGCACAGAATGTGCTCGGTTTTAAGCCATGCATTTCTTTTTTAATGGGATTCTGTCTTCGTTTGCTCATCCTCATGTCATTTCAAACATGTTTGACTTTCTAGAATGCAAAAGGAGATGTTTTGAAGTAGGGCTGCATGTTTAATCAAGAAAAAAAAAATCTAAAGGGCTCCCTGCCATTTTCTGCAACAATAAAAGCACAATGGTTTAACATTTTAAATGTAATATTCATGCATTTGTAGTATAAAATAAAAGTATTATAACATTTATAATTACACATTTTATAATAATTGTAAATTATTATAATATAATCAGATTTAGAAAAATTCCAGTGTTTTCTTTCCAAATAGAGTAGCCCTGTTTTCAAGAATGTTTTTTCTGCATTCTTGCATTCAATGAAAGTGAAAAGGGATGGGGGGCTTTTATAAAATCATAAAAGCATCAGAAAACTATTTCAAGTGACTCACAAACAATATTCCAAGTCCTTTAAAGGCATATGATAGCTTTGTGTGAGGAGTACTGTAGGCTGACACCGAATGATTGTCGTTATTCACTGAAAATTTGTGCGTTCCATGGAAGAAAGAAAGTCATATGAGTTTCAAAACACTAATGATGACAGAATTGTCATTTTGGGTGCCTGTTTTGTGATCGTAATATAAAACTATAAAAATGACAAACTACTAAACTACTAAATAAGAGAAAAATGACTAAATTACTAAAACTTAAAATTAAAATGAATACTGTAAGTATAACAATAAAAGGTAACTGAAAATATTAATAAGTACTATATTACTATATAAATAATCCTTGAAAACACAATTTGGTGTACTGGTCCTTTTAAGAGCAAGGCTTTGCAATACTTTTCTCGCAGCTTGCTCCAATGGATGTCAATTAGTTTACTGGTAGCTGTGTGCATCTTAAATGTGTGCCAAAGGCAGACCATCTCTGTTACCTCTAAAAATAAGCTCAGAAGAGGCACAAGTGCATCAAACTGAATTGTGAATTCAAGAGACACATGAATTAGTCATGATGGTCGAGACCGAGAGAAGCGTCCCTCAAGAGTTTGCGCATCACAGCTCTGAATATCCTCCCTTCTTCTCTCCTCTTTTCTCTTGATTTTTTGCACTTGCTGTCTCTCGACTGAATATTTTTCTCCTTGTCCTTCTGCCTCTATCTCTCTCTCAGTCACTCACTCCCCTTCTTTCTTGTTTGCATTTTACCTATCCATTTATCTAGCTCTCCTCTTTTCATGTCCGTCTCTTGACTATCACTAAATGATGTATTGCTGAGTCTAGGCAGGATGAGCGCCAGCAGTGATAAAGCAGCGTGCTGCCTCCGTTTCCTGCGTCCTCCATTTTGATTCAGTGGAGCTGTCCACGCAGATATGCGCTGAGGCATGCACACCGACACACTCCTGTGACTATAGCAGCACGCACACACAATCTAAGGTGCAGTGGTTGTCAAGCAAGTTTGAATGTCTTTCAGTCTTTCACAGAAAGGCTCAGGCAAAGTCATCCTTGAAATAATGAAGGGAGACGTAAACACTGGTTTGTGTGCTCACGCACAGAGGAAGATGGTGTGGATGGCTCTGTTCCAAAACCTAGTGTGCAGCCTACGTAGACAGTGGGGAAAAAGAGAGAAAAATGAAGCAGGGAAAGTGTTGATTACAATATCATTCTAATTAAAAACCACCTAATATTTGCGTGTTGTGTATTTTATGCTTATTCAAACATGCATTGTTAGCTTAGCAACATTGAAATTAGGGCTGGGCAATAAATTGATAAAAAAATAATAATACTGATAATAAGCTTTTGAGTAATTTTCGATATTTAGTCTACATTTAGACAATTAGGTGCATGATGCTAAAAATGTTCTGTGTGTCTCTGAGTGAATGAGCTGTTTTACTTCACGAACATTTCATCCTTTCATTTGATAAAAGCTATTGTCAAATACAAACTGCCAAAGTAAAAGTCTTGTTCAATTTGAAGAAATGATGACAGAAATATACTGTACTATTGTATAGTAAAATGTATTTCTCAAATAATAAAAATTTTCGTCCATTTTTTAATTTATACACTATAAGATCCGTTGTGCAGCACCTTATTTGACAAAAAATAAAAATGCAATGTTTTGTTGTAAATGAATGAATCTGTTGTGCAGCACCTTATTTGACAAAAAATAAAAATGCAATGTTTTGTTGTAAATGAATGAATCTGTTGTGCAGCACCTTATTTGACAAAAAATAAAAATGCAATGTTTTGTTGTAAATGAATGAATCTGTTGTGCAGCACCTTATTTGACAAAAAATAAAAATGCAATGTTTTGTTGTAAATGAATTGTTATATTTTCATTTGATTACATTTTAAAAAGATTGATTAAATTCTTAAATTTCAATTTATTCACTTCCCAATTCATGGAGCTTTAAATAAAAAAAGTAGCTTACTCTGGCATTTACTTGTAATCAAACAAGTTATGTTTACATTAATGGGGAAGGAAAGCATTCTACATGTTTATTAGACCTTCAAAATCAATGGCATGAAATGAATATCATGATAAATATCAATAACGAATTATATGAAAAAAAACTTGATATTAATTTTGTCCATACTGCCTAGACCTAATTTAAATCATTATAAGTATTTTCAGTATTTTATTCGATGTGCTTTGTGTGAGTAACTTTTGCCTATGGTTTTAACAAAAGTACCACAGCAAAAACAACTAGACTATAAGATACATTTCAAACATTAAATTGTTAAACCCCTCCGAGGACCTCAGATGACGACAACCCTGAACCAACATACAAAACGAAAGCGATTTGTATTGTGAAAAGCGCTATACAAATAGATGTGAATTGAACTGAATTAAATTAAAGACAAGTAAACAGCCAGTAATAAAATAGGAACAAACAAATCAATTAGCAATAGCATAAATTCAACTGAAACATTTTCAGGAAATTGAAATCAAAAGTTTAAAAACACTGCATAGTTTTATTTTCAGAAATAAAATATAGATTAATCCTCATTAAAGTTACGAAAGATATTCAATCAAGATCAGTGAATGATTTTCTTTTGTTGTTTGATTGACATTCATGACAGGCAGCACATGTTTATTAGGCTGCTGTCTCTTTAACACTAAACACAAGTGGATTTAAAATACTAGGTGTGGTCGACTTGAAGCAGCGCTGCGCAAACCGATCGGTGTATGACATCAAAATACCACAAGAGTGAATCGAAGGCATACGGAGCCATCTGCTCTCTATAACTCTCGCAGTACTTTGATGTCATACACCGATCTGTCTGTGCAGCGCCGCTTCAAGTCGAACACACCTACTGTTATACGTGCGTTTTCTTTCTCATCTCTTTGTTCACTTAAGACAAAAAACGTCTGTGTTTACGAGGATATACTGACGTAATTTTGTGCATATTGGTCGCAAGGTGTGAAAGACAAGTCATGTTCGGCCAAGAACTACCTTTTCTGCAGTGGAAATGCACAGAATGGTTCGAGAACGGACACAGGCTGGGATTCCGCACCAGGGCCATGGTTCTCTGTGCTCTCGCTTCAGATGTGTGCGCGGCATGCATAACAGTGCGCAAGTTCCTTCCCTTCTTGCGCTTAAATGGTTTAATATCGCATTAAAGGGGTCATATGATGCGATTTCAATTTTTCCTGTCTCTTTGAAGTGTTACAAGCTTTTGGTGCATAAAGAATATCTGTAAAGTTGCAAAGACTAAAGTCTCAAATCCAAAGAGATATTCTTTATAAAAGTTAAGAGTCAACCACGCCTTCCTAAAACGGCTCGTTCTAACACGCCCCCACATACCTACGTCACTATGTGGGAAGATTTGCATAACGCCGCCCAAATGTTCACGCAAAGAAAGAAGGCATAACTTTTATTCTCACTGTAGTATTATTG
>NW_015629505.1:1157176-1171247 GCF_001515625.1 Sinocyclocheilus rhinocerous
GACGCGTTTCAGAAAGGCGGGGCATAGAGGAGAAACAATAATGTACAGAATGTGGAAAATAATGTGTTTTTTGAACCTTAAACCGCATAAACACATTTCATTACACCAAATACACAAAATAATGTTCTTTTTAGCAACATCATATGACCCCTTTAAAATGCGAACACTAGAATCGTTAAGCGGAATCGAAACGCACGTGTCTTATGGAACCGGTTCTCGATACCCAACCCTAGTAGCAAGCTAAGTTTTGGAACAGTGCTGATGTGGAGACACAAACTGTCTTTTCCTTAATTATTATAAATGAATGTCACTTTGTTAACTTAGCAACATGCTAACACCAAACTCTATTGAAATCCATTGTGAAATGAGATTCTTTGTGTTTGGAGCTCTATTTGTATGCTGATAATGAGTTGCTGTCTATGTAGCGTTCAAAACTGGTCTGAGTTTTGGAGCAGAGCAATGGGGATGTGGAGACACACACTGTCTTTTCCTTCATCATCACAAATGAACACTTAGATTGACTGTCTGATGGAGCCCCTTAGCATTGGGTTGCTATAGAAACACCGGTACTTTCGAAGATGACCCAAATTAGTTTTTCAGCAGCCAAGCGTAGATGGTCTCCCACCTGGGAGGGTGAAGGAAAGAAGGGAGGAGCGGAGGAGAGAGCAGAGGAGGTTAGTGAAAGAACGTACAAATGGAATGAAACGCTAGAGAGAGACAGGAGTTTAGGCTGAGAGAAATAGAAAGCAGAAGATGATTCCAGCTGGCGATAGACAGATGTGATGAAGTCGTGACAGGGGACAGAAGAGTGAAAGTGACAGAACAAAGCCTTGTGATTTGATACGGTATAGAATGTGTCAAGACAACATATGAAGGTAGAGATTAGGTTGCCGGAGAACACTCTCCATTTTTAAAGGTCACTACGAGGTGGTGGCGCTGACATTGACAGAGGCATTATAACATGAATGTTTAGAACTCAGAAAGCTTATTACAAGCCTACGGTCAGATTAGCCCTACTGCACGCCACACGCTAATCAGACCAGAAAATACGGCGGGGATTACAAGTAAACAAACTTCCCCCGCCACACAAGTGCCATTGTGAATGCCGAGTAACTTCCTATCAAAGGCTTGTTATTTAGGAGAGAAAGACGCTTAATGCCAGCCATCAATGCTAAGGAAGAGCTAAAAGATTTTGTCTGCTTTCGTATTAGGCTAAAGTGTGTTCCATTATTGATTGAAGTATTAATAGACCACCCGTCTCAGGAAACACAATCACTGAAATTGATCCAGACATGTCAATGGCTTGTCATGGGCCGAAGAATGTCACACCTGCTGAAAACCGGGGCGAAGGAAATCAAATAAGTCAATTAGCATGCAAGCAAATTTCCCAGCTGGACGCATTCCTTCAGGTTCATGAGAGGGGGAGGTTGCCCAGCAACCAAGAAATGAATTAGTCGGTGTCTTCCCTGGGTGTGTCGTGGACACATTTCATTCCTGACCTCTTCCTCAAGTCCATCTGTTTTGGTCCACACAACTGGCAGACAGATGAAAGTCACTTAATGAATTCATTGAAGCTAAAGTGAAGGAAATGTGACCCTGCTGGTCTATTTTTCATACTGGCTTACCTGAGATTTGGAGGGAATGTGTGCCGTATGAGGGAACCCTGCTGGTTAGTGACTGGTTAGAAGACCAGTTCAAATTGAAATGCACATTAAAAAAAGCAAAACTGCAGCTATGAGATTAAACCAGCATGAATTTCCTTGCTGTTTCAGGCTGGTTTAGATGGTAGCCATGCTGTTTACAAGCAAAAAATAACTGAAAACACATATGCATTCATTGACTGAATACTGATTGCATGGTGTTATTTTAGTTTAGAGTGTATTCTTTTTCTTCTGTTTTTATTAGTGGTCAACCAGTATGGATTGTTTTGATAGTCTATGCCACTATCTTAGAGAGCAGGGTGGCTGATGACCGAAATAAAGCCAATATACATATACAGTATGATATTATACTGTTTAATTTAAAGGTAGTAAATAACACATGCTGCAATGGAATGTGTATTTTTCTCACAGAATATTTTAAACTATAAATCATTTGAAAATGAATTAATATGAAAAACAATTAAACAATAAAAATTATTTTAAAGATGTTATATTGACTAATATACTGGTCTTAGCAATATATAGGTCGACCAGTAGTTTTATTCATTTAAATTATTAATTTTAACTTTTTAAAATTATAATTTATTCCTTATTTTTAAATGATTTTAAAATAGACTTTTTGTCTTTATCTTAGCTATACAAAGCAATGAATGACTTTGAATTATGGTTGTGAATTAAATGTGCTGTATATACCTGTATAAATAAACTCGGTTGCAAAGCTGGCTGACCAAGGAGGTCTTGCTGGCTTAGCTAGTAAACACATCTGTTGGGGATACCAGCACGCCACAATCCAAAGCACAAAATATATTGGTCTTTTCATTAGGTTGCGTTTTATTTTGTGATTTCACTGGACCAGAAAGGATGCGGATGAGTGGAGCCGCCACTGACTAGAGGGGAGGATGATACTTTTTTTTTTTTTGAGTGAATATTGTCCTTAGTTGGAGATTTGTGACTTGGACAAAAACTGAATCATGCAGGCAATGAAATGGATTGACAAACAGCTGTTTCTTTATCGATTGGCAGGTGCGGAACGCCTTTCCGGGCCAATTTAACCCCTTGAAGCACACGCATTTCTGCAAGTTTGTGTGGAGAAAGCTGTGCTGTTTCCCTGGAGTGAAGAGTGAACTAACACAGATAAAAGTCTTGACGAATGTGAATGTGACCCAAACATGGCGTAAAAAAAAGGAAAGCCACTCCATCCCTGCTGCAACTCTCTGGATATGTTAAACCCTTTATCTGTGGTGCACCATGCGCTGCGTAGGCCCCCAGTGTGATATGTGTGCGAGTGTGAGTGCTTTGGATAAATATATTTGCCTTCACACTTTAGAACAGCGATGAGCTGATATCTGTATTCACACAATGCACGAGTCTATTTGAGATTCATGACTCACGTGGAGACAAAACCGATTCCATCCAAAATGGGGGCACTTTCTGCAACCCCCAAACCTCGGCAACACATGCAATCAAAGAGTTCAGTTAGTCTAGAAAGGAAAACAAGAGATAAATTCTGGTATTATGGTTTTAGATCTAAAGCAAAGGCTGTTATCCTCTCCTGAGCTGTGTGCGCTGTTTGCTGATATTAAACATCTCTTTAGATTCAACCACTTTCCCTTGAACACGATAAGCCCAAGGCAACACTTTCTAATTAGTTTATGTGGCCCGCTGGTGACTCAAGATGTTGTTTTATTTTTCCTTTTTTGGCAGCAAAGTGTCATTATCACTCGTGCTGATCTTTTTTGAAGCGCTTTTGGCCTGGTTGGCTCCACTGTGTGTTGATGCACTTGTTAGCGAGAGGAAGTGGCTGCTGTGAAGGTATATCTAGAGGCTAGTGTAGCAAAGTGGAGCAGCGTATATTCATATGCAATGCATGTTATGTTGCGCGTGTCCAGTAATGCACAAATGTGGCTGTTATTTACTGTGTTGCTGAAGCTACTTGCTAAGCTACAAGCTACACACAGTTAAAGCAGTTCAACAAGACTTCCAAACAAAAAAAGAAAAGCACATTAACAACATATTTTGTCAAAAACAGCTAAAAGGGAGGTAAAGTCTTTAAAGGGAAAGTTCACCCAAAAATGAAAATTCTGTCAATACTTAATCACCCTCATGTTGTTTCAAACCAGTATGACTTCCATTCTTCTGAGGAACACAAAAGAAGATATTTCAGACTGTTTTTGTCCATAAAATGAAAGTTTGTGGGGTCCAAATTGGACAAAACATGAAAAAAAAAATGTGTATGTATTTTTTAAAATATCTTATTTTATGTTTCACTGAAGAAACAAAGTCATGCAGGTTTAGACTGACGTGTGCAAGTAAATGACGAAATAATTTTTCATTTTTGGGTGAACTGTCTCTTTAAGGCTCTGATATGTCTTGTGACTGATTGTGACCTGGCTCAGCTGCGCTCATATTTAGAGAAGGCAAGGGTAAAAATTGTTATCAAAATGAAATAAAATCAGTCAAATAAAACCCATAAGCCATTTTTCTGATTTCCAGTGTTGGTGTAGCTACTGCATTTTGCTTTTGTATAAGTCACCCTTTTACTTGTTAGCTTATGCATATAAATAGTTAGCTACGCTGTAAACTTCTAAAAATAGTTATACGGCTCTCTGGAAACTTGATTCTGATTGGTTAAGATTCTGATTTCTTAGTCGTGATGTTAAGGGGTCAAACATTTCCATACAGGGGTCAACATTTCCTGTGTCCATGGCAATGCTGTATAAAGGCCCATTCACACTGAGAGCTACAATGATAACTATATCTGTGTTCACACCAATGCACAATAATGTTTTGTTAATTATAAGTGCACACTGCAGTTATGTTGTCTACCACTTTAAATACTCGTCGGATGGACTCTGATTGGCTGTTTATTATCGTTCATAAGAGAAAATATCTTTCTGAAAATGAGCCCAATGATATCGTTTCTCTCTGTCGTTATTGTTATAGGTGTGATGTGGACTACTATTAAAACATTATAGTTAATAGTTGTCATTATAATTATTGTCCTCAGTGTAAATGACCCTTAACTGACTGCTCCTTAGCATACCTACAATATGTTTCCTACATAGTTCTGCTTCAGTTTGGCTCCGTTAGTAAGCATGTATTTATATATTGAAAAAACTGTCTATATCATTATAGCAGTTTTTTCAAACAGCCTTTGCTAATTCATTAGCTTAGGACTGTTTACCTCTTGTTAAGCGAGCATATTATCTGTGTTTTTTTGTGTGTTATCTTCTTTCAGCATTCTTTGCTGTTGCATAAGGCGAACAGAGTGCCAGGTAATTAGGGAGTTTTTGGCCGGCTTCTGGAACATCTCAGCCTTTTAGCACAGCTCATTAAAACCTGTGGCCATTGACCCAAACTCTACACAGTGTCCATTCAGCGCTGCTAAAACACCTTATTCACTGTGTAGCGAATCAGACGGAGTGCATAACTTCAGAAGTGACAGAGGTGACAAAGCACAGTATTAAAATCAGTGAATGCAGCTGATATTCAACCAGAACCAAAGAGCAACAGAAGCATCGACTGCGGCACATTTACTGGGCGTCCCTTGTGAAATCTCTGCCCTGACCTGCCAGTCACATCGGACATCCACACTGGCCCTGCGCTGGGCCGTCTCTGTGTGAGCGGTTCGGGGGACCACTGGGGCTGCTTCTTCTCCTAGCAGTGCTGACAGCTGGTCAATTGGCTTTAGAGAGCCAAGGCCGATGTCACCTCGCATGCAGAGTGGTCTAAGTGACCTTGGGCATGCCCGTTGAGACGGCCAGGGAGAACAGGATGAGATATCCATACAAAACAGAGCATTTTTTTATCCTTTACATTCTCACCCAGCACAATCTGTCATTCTAGTTTCACTCTAGTTGACCCTGTATCCCAGGATCATTGTTTTTCCAAAGATATAAGATTTTCCCGACTCTCTCTCTGTCTCTCTTTCCTTTCTCCTCCATGACCTGCTGAGTTCAGGAAAGAATTTATCCTCCGGGATGCCTGGCTCAGTGTCAACCTCGGCATTTCTCCATAGTGTTCCTGTTTACCTTTCAATGTGAGTTAATACTCTGTCAACACCATTAATCCCCAGCATAATAGGGAGCGTCCGCAGTGTTTACCAGGCTGCCGACAGCTCCCCGAGATTGATTCAGTGATGCTTTATGTCCGGCAGTCTGATCTAATGACACGGCTGTAAATTCCCAGCATGGAAGGGCCACGGCTGCAGCGCCTGTAGTGGCATTGTGAAGTTTGTTCTACCAGGCTGGGTTCAACCTCACATCTGTTTACTGTACCGTGCCATGCATCTTATTGGGACCCGTTTAACACTTCTGTTAGCGAATGTCAGGTACAGACAGCTGACGTACTTTTTTCCTCACACTTGGCTCACTCTCTACAGGGAACTGACTAAAACCCACATACATTTTCTTAACTGTCTATGTGTGTCTATATGTGTCAGAGAGAGAACACGAGTGGGTGTCTGAAATCACAATGACAGACTGTCAGACACATGTTTCGAGAGTGTCTGTGTTTGTGTGTGAATGCCTGTAAATTGTCTTCTGTTTGGTGCTGAGAGCTTCGATAGGTGGGGTGAAATATAATCTCTTTTCCATTTCTCCATGAAACTGGTTCACTGTCATAACCCCAATCCCTCTCAAAGAAACTGCCAATTTGGGCCATGGGGCCGTGTGACTCACGCACTACGGCGCAGTCTGGGTCTGAATCTGGAGAGCCTGATAATGGAGCAAGTGTTTCAGTCACTTACATTGTTAAAGGAACACGCCACTATTTTTGAAAATAAGCTGATTTTCCAACTCCCCGAGAGTTAAACAGTTGAGTTTTACCGTTTTCGAATCCATTCAGCCGATCTCCGGGTCTCAAAATTGACAAAAGAATTTCGATATTTTTCCTATTTAAAACTTGACTCTTCTGTAGTTACATCGTGTACTAAGAAGAAACAATCTATCTCAGAATCACAACAAATGCCATCAAAACTATATGGTTTGTTTCCACTCTGAGTTCACAATATTGGTAGTATTAAATTTTGGGTGCCAGCTCACCTTTTCTGGTTGAGCATTACCTGCTGAATAAAATATAAAGTGCTTTTTATTCACTTAGGGTATTCCAGGTGCAGGGCATAAATCAGTCTGAAAAAAAAAATGGACATAGAAGGCCTGAGATTGATCAGTTCATCCATTACCAAACTTTCTTCGGAGATGATTCCCACTCTAGATGGGTTTAGCTGTGGACTTTCTTGATCAACGCTGAGGATTCTTACTGGAGTCTGTCTTATCAGCTGCATCCTAACAAAGGAAGAAACAGATCGACAAAGACGTCAGTTAGATAATGCTGTTGACAAATACTCATAGGTCATATGCTGCATTCACACCACGTCTTAATTACTGTAATTCTGAGAAGACAACATTGTGACATTCTTCTCGGAGCTGTTCATGTCCTTGGACCGGAAATGATGTGTTTCTATTGCAACACTATCAACACATAAATTAATTTGCAGCAGTCAGGTACAGTGGTCACGTGGTACAAGTAGGAGCTCTCAGAAAATTCCTTGTTTACAGATGGTAATTATGAGTTCTACTAGGACATTAATGCTTTTTCCTAGTTGGAATCTTGTTATTATGGTAATTACAAGATGGGATGAATGCACCTATACGTACCTGGTAAAAAAAGCTGGCCTTTGAAGTACCATCTGGCTGATGTCTGGATTATCGTTGACAACTTTTCTGTGAAGAGCAAACATTAAAGTTACGGTCTTTATAAGGACATCTGACTATAGGGTTTACATTTACATTTACAATCACAATGATGATTACATCATCCGCAGAACAGGTCTCGGTTAACCCACATGACATACAGCTGATCTGGAGGTTTTGGTGTGAAGGTGGCATAAGTGCACATTTTTTGTGCATAAAGTGATTTAAATGTATGTACATGCCTGATGTGAACAAGGAAATGGCTCTGTTCTTGTATAGCTTCCATATTTGAATATACAGACCCAGTTTCACAGACAGGGCTTAGCTTAAGCCAGGATTAGACCTTAGTTAAATTAGGATATTTAAATAGCTTTCATAAAATGCCTTAACAACTTTACTGGTGTGCATCTTGAGACAAGACAATGGCACTGAAATATTTGAAGATATGACAGTGCAAGGTATTTTCAGTTAAAGGGGTCATATGATGCTTTTTTAAAGATCATTATTTTGTGTATTTGGTGTAACAGAATATGTTGACATGCTTTAATGTTCAAAAAACACATTATTTTTCAAATACTGTACATTATTGTAGGTCCTATATGCCCCGCCTCTCCGAACAGGCATTTTAGTCTGGGACTAGCCTTAAGCCTTGTCTATGAAACCGGGGTATAATGTTTAAATAGCTGTGCTTTCTTTTCACAGTTATGAGGGCCATACTTAAATTTCCAAAGCATATGTTCCATTTCCTCTTCCTTCCAAAACAAGTTAGTCGATAAGAGGGCTGTGAACCTAGATAAACAGAAGTATAGCCATCCTTTTTTGTATTTATACCGTTAATTTACTTAAAATTACTCTTTCAAACAATAGCCATGTCGAAATTAAACGTGGCCATTAAATTATTGCACTCACCATATCAGTGCCACCATCGTCTCTCCTCCACTGGAAGCGCGGCTGCTGTATGAGTAAAGCTAAATTTACACTCCTCACAAACAACAGCTAATCGAGTGAAAAAGAAATCATAGAAAGGAAAAGGTGGAAAAAATGTCAGTCGAACTCACTGGTCAGGGGTTCAAGCATGGTTATGTCTGCTGCAGGTCAGAGAAAAAACTAGCTAGCTAACGGATGAGAACCCTGTTGAAAAAAAACAGCATATGCTGGTTAGGTATGTTTTGAAGCATGGCTGCTGGTTTAAGCTGGTCCTTAGCTGGTTATGAGCTGGTCTTTTGCTGATCCTGAGCAGGAGCTAGTTGCTTAGGACCAGCACATGACCAGCTCATAAGCAGCTTAGGACCAGCTCAAACCAGCAGCCATGCTTCAAAACATACCTAACCAGCATATGCTGTTTTTTTTCAACAGGGAAATATCCTGTCGTTTAGACAAATGACAATTTTTGCCGATCACAAACAATCTCTCGAGGGAAAGAAAGACACAATAAAAGGTACATGGCGGAAAAGAATATCCATAGAACTATCTAAAACAAACAAATTTTCCACCTCATCCAAATCTCCTTGAATTCACACACAATCACAACAATGACAAAATGGCGTTGTTACCTGACTCGCAGCATCAGTGTGGGGGAGGTGTGGTCAGGAGATAAACTTAATAATAAATATTAATTTAATATACACTTATTCAAAAGTTCAAATATGTCTACAAATTAGTAGAATCTATTTATATTTTATAAGTAATGCAGTCAAACTTAAATATTTAAGTATATTGTAATTAAATTGTTTTATTAGATACAAAATCAGTGCTTACAGTGTATTTATTAAATTCATTATTTGTTTTTATTTATTTACTATTTCATATTAGTGGGAAAGGGCAAATAAAGGACATATTTGTGCATATATTTCTGTAATTTTGAAATTAATATCATGTCCTGTTTTCCGTTTTGTGTAAAATTTTCTTACATTATTTTGGATTAATGTACAAACAAAATAGCATAGTTCACCAGAACTCAATGTTTTTCAGAAAAGCGATAAACATCTGTTATCGCCTCCGGTGGGATGTAAATTGTGTATCTTTCCATCTCTCCCTTTTGTTCTCAGAAGGACAATGTTGATCTTTGATAACGTACCATGATAAATGACCGAGTTGCTCATTCCCTCCCTGTGCTCATATTAGCACAGTGATATTTGACTGACAGCCTGTCATGGAATTACACTTGCTACTGCATGGTTCGCACGTCTGTGATGATTGCTGTCGAGGGAATGACATCTATTGAGATTTCCACACCGAGTGTTACTCACAGTGGATGCCATTAAACCCACCCCCCCCCATCTTAGCAGTAAAAACTCGCCTCAGGAGCCGAACCAAGATAATGGCTTTCCCATTACAAATACACCAATATTTGTAAGACCGCAAACTTGCCACAAACCTACAGGGGCTGAGGTAGGAATTACATTTTCACTGTTATTGGATACCATTTGAAGCGTGCTGTGAGAGATAACTTTTATTTCTTGTGCCCTGAAATCAAAAACCGGTTTCTGTGAAGCCAAGTCGACCAAGATGAATGTCAGATTTCTACTTTCTTTTTGTCAAAACCCAATCACATGTCCATTCAATCGAAGCCACTGATGTCTTTTGACTGTTCTCTCTGTAAATGCATGGCTTTGGTTGTTGTATTTATTTATTTAATTTAGATGGAGGAGACAGGAGAGGAGCTTGAAAACTTTGAGAGAGGAGAGCGATTTTGTTAGCAGGGCAGCCATGCGGGATGAGATAAGTGACGGGGGCTGTGCTAGTGTGTGTACGTAGAGCAGTGAAGCATGTGTTAGCACACCCAGTAGTCACTTTATAAATGTGTGCGTCGCAGGGGCTACAAGCCAGGTCACCTTCCATCCACTGGGAGAGCCAAGCTGTGCAGCTAACATTCCCAGATGACCGCAGAGATGAAAGGGTTGTTTCTTAAATGCATTTCTACACAGCAATAAGTCTAACTTTCAAGTTGAAAAATCTAAAAATCATTAACACTAGACTAGTTTACTTGAGAAGCAACTCTGTATAAGATAAAAGACTGGTTTTGAGAGAATATAAGTGTATTTTGCTGTTGTTTACGGTAGTTTTAGAACAGCTAAGGCACAACGTAGATCAGTTACTACATATGCCTGGCAAAGTTTCATAAAATAAACACACAGCAACAAAAATGCAATAATTTACTGAAAAGTGTTATTATGTTTTGCAAGGATTTTTAGATATTTTCCTTGGAGAACAAGTAAAGTTGGGGTCTGTAAAAAATGTATGTTTTTGAAAGAAATCTCTTATGCTCACAAAAGCTGCATTTATTTGATCAAAAATACTGTACAATAATTACAATTCAAAAGAACTGTTTTCTCTTTTAAAATGTAATTTATTCCTATGATAGCAAGGCTGAATTTTCAGCAGCCATTACTTCAATCAGTGTAACATGATCCTTCAGAAATCATTCAATGATGATGATTTGGTGCTCAAGAAATGTTTCTTATTATTATAAATATTGAAAACAGTTGTGCTGCTTTGTATTTTTGTGGAAACAATGACACATTTCTTTCAGTATACTTTCATGAATAGAAAGTTAAAAAGAACAGCATTTATTTGAAATTTACAGAAACAAGTTACAGTTAATTTTCACTGAGAGTGGCAGACAGAAAAGGAAAGTTAGAGCCCAGAGAAGTGAAGTGAGCTTCTAAGAGCCAGAGTACTTTATTTTTTCATTATAAACTTAAAATGGTAATTGAAATGTAACTATTATCTGATTAGGTAATTGTAATGTAATTCTAACAAAATACAGTTACCTTATTTGTATCCTGATTACATGATTATTCTGTCATTCCACAAGCCTGGTCGACTGCCCTGCTCAGATGCTCTGTGATTTATTCCAGCGAGCAATATGAAAAAATTTAATGAAGTGGCAAAGAGAAAATTAAAGACGAGGAGATTGAGAGAAGTAAAGACAGAGAAGCCCCAGCCTCTCCTTTAACTTATATAAGCACATAAACACTTGAAGCATTAAATGAACAATTGCATATTTTACAAAGGCAGAATTATGTAGATGAAGTGAAGGTAGAAGGAAGGGAAGCTTATCAGAGAGCAGCAGGGCTGTTCCCTCAGCTCGTTTCTGGGTGTGTGTGTTTATGGATCAGGAGTCATTCATAAAGCCCTAGCTGAGGTGTTTACGTCTGTGTATATGGAAATGGAGGAAGCTGGGGCCCGGAGTGAGACTGAACCTCTACCTGAGGAGGGTGTAGCTTTCAACTGCCTCATCCCGTCGTTTAGTCTTCTTGCCAAGCTACACGGTCCCCTATTTATCATTCCAGTAGCTTTGGCGTTTTGTTGCTTTCGGTCTACACACTGTGGAGAATTTGATTACCGTGGCGTTCAGGAGGAGGAGACGCAGACCCGAGCGTAATCGTCTTGTTTGTCTCGGCTGGTGTTTGGAAATGAAAGGTAGTTCTGTGCTCTAACTAAGTGTTTCATATCCACCATAAGGTACAAGAACACTTTGATGTCTTCAGTTGGGAGAAGGTTCTGTTGCGTTTGCAATGCAGTGACTTGGTTGTTCTGAAGCGGAACTGTCCCGTGTCCTGTCTTAGCTGTCATCCGACTCTATGGGTGGTCCATTAAATTCCCTTCTTTGATCTGTTAAGCACGGAGGGGAGCTTTCGCACAGAAAATTAGCAGTTGCGTCTCCCTTCCCAACTGTCTCAACCTGCTCTTGTTTTCCTCTGCACCAACAATTACCATCGGGGCTTGCCGACACCCTCCCTCTCTCCTTCCCTCCCCAGTCTGTAGTTTCTCTGGAGAATGGGAGGAGAAGGGCGCATGTGTAAAGCACACTGATGTGTTAATCACATTTTGCAGTGTGTTCGGGTGATGCCGTCTTGCTGTGAAGCAGTGTGCAGCGCTGCAGCGCTAACCGTCAAGTCTTCCATCATGGATTGTAAAATGGCTACTGGAGCGATAGAAGCGACCACACTTTCTGTGAGAGGAGAGAAAAGAGGGAACAAGCATAGCCAGGGGCGGACTGGCCATCTGGACGTTCTGGAGATGTCCAGAACGACTGTCCACCCGATGGCCGTCGGCCTGGCTGGTTCATCATCAAAGAAAAAGTGTCAGATTAAGTGACGTTGACGGCCGACAAAAGGGGGCGCTAATGCAATCTATTTTTGCTTATAAGAAACCGAAACTGATGCGAAGGAGAGTGGGCTTGTGATGGCAAGCGAAAAACGTGAAGATAAAGGCTGTTGGGAGAAGCTAAAAGAAAAAAAGCGAACAGGTTACCTTTGCTTGCCTCTCTCACTATACACAGCACCCTATAGCACTGAGCAGCCACTGCTATTTATCGCTCCGCATTGTCTTAATATATTAAGGTGATTAGTCTGATTAACATGACACACACACACAGACAGAGACATATGAATACTCAAATTGAAGAAATCTGTTGTTTCAGGTTTCTAGACTCTATCATTGTCATATTATACATTTTGCATTCTGCTCTTTCACATAATTTGTAATTGTTTTACTGGTTATAATGAAAATTGTATTGTTTTTAATGGAAACTGTAATCATGCCTATTGGTTTCTACTGGTGGCTTTTGTTAAAGCCACTATATCGTAATGAAATTTGTCCCATAACACATTTCAGGAAACCATTATTTAATGGTTTTAATGGTTAAAAGTTGATGGTTTGTAATGGTATTTGTAGTGGAAATCATTAGAATTTCTGTAATGGTTTCTATTGTTTTTGTCAGCAGGGTTACCATGGGTTTTGTGATATTATTTGCCATAAATGCGATAGCATTGCTGTAATAATGTGAGATAGTAGCGACTGCTTGTAGTTGTGGTGGGCCTATTTGAGAGAAAATCCAGGGCCGTTTTTTACTCCCAGTCCGTCCCTGAGCATAGCTATTAGGGCTATGGATCTTTGGGTAGACAGCTAATTGATTCGAATCGCAATTCATAGATTTGATTAACGATTCGATTCTGCATTCTTTAAGTGCATTCACAGGATTATTTAAATGCTTCCCCGAAATTCTTTAAATGCTTAGTCACGGGGCAAATTACACAGCAGCCTTTATGGTTAGAGAACCATAGGTTAGAGAAAAAAACAAAACAAAACACTTTTGTTCATTGTTAGATGCTAGTTTAATGATGCTATGGCATGACATGGCATATGTAGAAATTTATGTAAGCCAAGATTTTAAAAAATAGCTTTAAAAGTATTATGTGTAGGCTAACATTTTGTCACACCAGGGGCGTAGCCATCATTTCAGAAGTGACAGAAATGTAAAATACAATAATTTTGTGTATGTAACCTATGTATTATTATTATTTTTTTTTTTACAAGGAATTCTTTTCTTATCTCTTACTTTAAATTTGCTATAAGAAATCAAATACACTGCTGGACAATAATCAATCATTTGTAATCAATTTTATGATTGTTTTGTATACTTCAAACAATCAATGTTCTGCACAGAATAAGGTAGAAAATATACTTTATAGTTTCTGTACTGTAATAAATGATATGTCAATTAGCACTGCATCATTCATAAATTTTATTTATTTATTGTGTTTAACGTTTCATCAGTTCATTCTGCTTTTTATTCAGATTAGCTGCAGATATAGCCTGGCACGTCTATGAGCGCGAGATCACTTCTCTTTCAGTGCGAAAACCTATTTTTCTCACTTTCATAAAATAAAATGCTATAGTGTTTAACTTTTCCTCTCCATCGGCGAATGA
>NW_015629505.1:1171694-1187022 GCF_001515625.1 Sinocyclocheilus rhinocerous
AGGTAGAAAATATACTTTATAGTTTCTGTACTGTAATAAATTATGTGTCAATTAGCACTGCATCATTCATACATTTTATTTATTTATTGTGTTTATTGTCTTAACGTTTCATCAGTTCATTCTGCTTTTTATTCAGCTTAGCTGCAGATATAGCCTGGCACGTCTTAAGTTCTATGAGCGCGAGATCAATTCTCTTTAGTGCGAAAACTTCTTTATCTCATTTTCATAAAATAAGATGCTATAGTTTTTAACTTTTCCTCTCCATCGGAGAATGATGATTCTGAATTAAAACGCGCCCAATGTCTGTTTGCTATGGCAACAAACGCTACTTTCATGCATCTGATTAAAGCAATGGGCCCCAAGAAGCCGTGGTTTACAGTGAATTTATAACAGCTGAGGGGCGTTGTTAGGCACGACGCGAAGCGGAGGTTATTGTAATGCTGTGGTTATTTTAACAGTTTCCTTCGTACATTCGGTTGAATGACATTGTTAAAACACATTTATCATTCAATGGAACTGTGCGTATGCTTTAGACACTTACATTTTTGCTCCTTCCATGCAATAAATGCGCAGCCTTCGACTGCTGAGAAGAGCCATTGAATACAGTGACCGAGAGCCATTGAAAAACTACAGAAAAGTAAAACTACTTCACTTTAGCATTACTGGCTAAGAGTACTAAGGAGAGATCACACATCAGCTGCTCAAAAAATGTGTCAGTGAGACAAACAGAGCTAATTGCGAGTGCAATCTTTTGACAGTCACAGGCGGTAAATAGCGGAGCGCGTGAAGGAGAGACGCGAGGCACGAACACTGTTCAAGGTCTCCATTAATTCCTGCTTGTAGTAATTTAATGTGTATATATTTTGAAAGCATTGAATCGCTACAGAAATCGCGATTCATTGGATTCTTAGCGTTTTAAATCGATTACTGTCCGAAATCGACGATTCACGATTCAAAAATCCGTGTTTCAGATCGATGCATATGCATCATCAGGGTTTGTAATCGATGCATCGAGAAAACGAGTGAATCGTTACACCCCTAATAGCTATGCTTTCATTAAGAAGGGCTGGTTCACACTGACCCAACAAACTGCAAAAAAAAACTGCAGAAAAAAAATGTTGTCTGTATTTTGTGATCCAGTGAAATTTGAATTTCCTAAGTTTAAGAAAAACTATAAAAAGTTTTGCCAGATGGGTAAAGAACTTAAACTTACAAAGTTCTGTTCAGTGAAAACAAGTCTTACTGTCTTAAGATGTGTTAAAATTTCAGTACAATTACCAAACTTTTGCCAAAATTGTCTGTTTTCAATTTTGTAGCAATGTATGAAGCTGAACTCACAAAGATGTCACTTTCAAACCAGGATTCACTTGAACCTGATGCACAATCTGCATGTGGAAATATCTCTTCCTTTTCCTGTTCCTATTAAAACACTGGATTTTTCCGCAAAAAAATTAACTGAAAAACGGTAAATGTGATTGCACCTTTACACAATTTCACTTCTCAAGTCAGCTTCTCAATAATAATATTTAGATTTTAATTGGAAAGCAGAACAAAAATACAGATTTTTAGACAGACAAATGACTGTCTTCGTGAGTAACCTTTCGGCTAATTCGTTCAAAAACACTGATTCATTCAGAGGCGTAACAATTGGCTGTCTTTATGAGTGAATCATTCAATCCATCCATTTCCAAACACTGATTCAGCTGGGAACTAAACAAGTGACTTTCTTTATGAGTGAATCATTGAATTTACTCAACTAATTCCTACTGCTGTGCTTTGTTTTCAACTATTTTCGTGGCCAAGCAAAAATGGCAGTATGATGCCTAAAATGTAAGTCACTCAGTATTAACTTCTTGTTTATTAATTTATTGTGCAAAAGTAATATCATAGCTGTGCTGTTGGCCAGAGTATCACCACAGCAACACCAGCACTCTTACTCATGTTATGTTTATTAATAGAATATTGGCATACATAACTGTCATTTTCACAAATGCCGTTTTGATAGTGTGTTAGCGCAATGTGAACTAACCTAGACTCCTACATATGGAGTTCAGTGAGCTTCATGAATGAAAGGAGAGAAGAAAAACTGTTGGCAGCTCTTTGAGGGTCACACCTGGGAGAAACAGTACAAACGATGTGGTCACTCCATTAGTGGTTACCATACACAGATCTGTTTGTGTGAGGGTGTAAATATAGAGGATCGATAACCTACAGTCTGACTGACAAAAGCAGAGAAATGCATTTAAAGATGGAAACTAGCAGAGAGCTGTGTTACATTTTTATATTCAAGCTTCTAAAAATACGCCAGTGCTGAGAGGACAGCTTTCCACACAGTGTCAAACAGAGCTTACTTTAGCGATCTGCAGAGTGGTGAAAATCTGGTCTGAGATAATGGCATTGATATGCAGTAGGGATGAGAGAGTGCTGCATGCTGGCTCTATAGGCAGTCTCTGCTGTGATGGGAAGGTCTATAAAGAAAGTGTGTGTATGTGTACGTGTGCGCATTGATCAGTTGCGAAGCTGTTCTGGCACGTATAGACTGTATGCCATATTGCGTCCATGCTGGAGAGCTTCAGCAGAGAGGGTAGTGCTCTGAGTACTGAGATTCTGAGCTTTCCTCCCTGCTGTTATTCAATATCAGCACAGACCCATGTATCCACATTCACGGTCTGACGATAACATCAAATTACACTCATCCAGCACTGAGCTCTGACTGAGTTTACAAAAAACACCTCTCTCACAATCTCTCCTTCTGTCCGTGGGAATCTTGACAGTCTGTACACGCCCACCTCCTGTTTTTCTTTTAGGAACAGTTCACCCAAAAACAGAAATTCTGTAATTTTCTCAACCTTGTGTCATTCTAAACCTGTATGACTGATTGACTTCTGTTGGACACGAATGGGGTTTTTTGGTTTAAGAATATAATTGCCTTTTTTTTCCATAATTAAGTGATATTGAGTTTTGTTACCATTTCTCGCATATAGTAACTTACTAAATTACTCCAAAAGAGTTTCGGGAAATTATTTCGCAAGACAGAGAAGGCAGTGCAATATCTCTACTGAGTCTACCTGTACAGCACAAACAGACAAAACGAAAGATCCTTCTTTCTGATTCTTTTTTGTGAATCAGAAACCTACTTCGGAACAAGTATAGTCTGATACCTAAATAAATAACTCGTATGAGCCAGCTCTTTCTAGTGAATTAAAAACATACAGTGCAACCAGTATAGTCCAGTTCCTGAATGAATGACTCTTAAGTTGGTTATTTTAAGTGAATCAAAATTATACTGGGCATCCAGTGCAGTCCAATTTTGCAAATAAATGAGTTTTACAAGCAGGTTATTTTTAGTGATTCAAAAGCATACAGCACAACCAGTGTGGTCCAAATCCAAACACTTCTTTTTAGTGAATTACAAACATACAGTGCAACCAGTATAGTCCAATTCCTGAACGAATGACTCTGAGTTGGTTCTTTTTAGTGAATAGCACCCAGTATTATTCAATTCCCAAATAAATGACTTGTACATGCAGGTTCTTTTTAGTGAATCAAAAGCATACAGTGTAATCAGTGCAGTTCAGTTTCTGAATGAATGACCTTGAGTCGGTACTTTTTAGTGAATCAAAAGAATACAGCAGTCAGTATAGTCCGATTCTTGAACTAATGACTCTAAGAGCCATGACTAATGACTAAAGATATACCTAATGGGTTTTGTCAATATTATTTTATAAAATATTATTTTACAAATATATGGTTAGGACGATCATTGGATTACAGATGATGACATTTTTTAAAACTGTTCATTCGTACTGTTCCTTTAGCATCTATCTCTTGCACTGTGTCTCTCTCTTTCTCTCTCCTTATTGATCTTCTCTGTTACTCAGTTCAGGCATGTTTCTGTTCTACTTTTGCTCTCTCTGATGCTCTTTTTTTTCTGCTGATCTCTCCATCTCCCCACCTCTGTTTTTCTCTATGTATGTTTATATCCATGTCTCGCTCCCCCTCTTCTCTCTCTCTCTCTCTCTCTCCCTCTCCCTCTCTCTCTCTCTCCCTCTCTCTCTCCCTCTCTCCCTCTCTCTCTCTCTCTCTCCCTCTCCCTCTCTCTCTCTTTCTCTCTCACGTTCGCTAATGGGGTGTTCTGAGGTCTTGTGCGCAAGGAATTGGCAGAACACTGGGACATATGGCAGGGACTGAGTGAGAGGGTTGGCTGCTGGTTTGATGCTCCAGTGAGGTAGCTGGCTCTGACAGGTCGGACAGGTCCCAACGCATGGTGGAGGACTTTCCAAAATAAAAGTGCCCGCACGGGCTTCTCGAGAAGAGCTGTGAAATAAATAACGCTATAGTGGAAGAATCTGTTTTCTTCATCTTTTTGGCTGGTTTCCACATGAACTTAATCTTCTCCGTGAAATTGAGATGAGATCTGAGGATTTTACGTCACTCAACCATGGGCTTCTCGATTTAATGTGGTGTCCTAGAAAATGCCAGCATTTAAAAACGCTGAGCCTCCACACCTGCAAGAAAGGGAGAGAGATAAAGAGAGGGAGTTCAAAAGTTGAGACGAATTCGTTAGGAGAGGAAGAGATGCCTCTAGGACGGCAGGCTGTGTGTCTGTGTGACGCCGGTTTGTCTCCGTGCATTTGCATAAGAAAGGCTGTAATGAGGTGCTGTGGAGGTGGATAGAGTTTTTTGAAGTGAGTTGTGACTTCGCGCTGCATGTTCCACAGATTCACGGCTATTTTTTGAGAGATATGTGTTTAGAGTGTTTAGCTAAAGGTGTCTGGTCACAGCTGAATATAGAAAGACATTTAATAGTACCATATCTCAGAATGATAATTGGACTCCTTGTTCATGAATGAACACTGCAGCTATGAAACTTGGATTTTTTTTTCAGTGAATCTCAGATGCGTGAATGCGTTTTCAACCTCAAAAAAGCACCCAGCCTTTTCATTTTTTGAATGAAAGACATTATGAATGATGTTTATGGGAGATCAGTTGCCAATTAATTAATTAAAATTAATTATTTAATTTTAATTTTAAGGTGGAGAAGCACAGTATTTGCATGTACTGTTTTGTAAAAGATGTGCTTTCAGTCTCATCGGTACTGAATCATTAGAATGATTTTCCAAAACCTTCAGTTTTAGTTTTACCAGATATGAGCTCTTATCTCAGCAAAGAAAGACTCAAATATTATTTATCTCCCTGAAATGAAAACACTGTCATTTGGAGAAATTGTAATTTCAGATTGAACAGCATCCACAATATAGCTGCCTCGACATCCGAAATAATGAGCCAGCCAGTCTTTTGTGCTTTTTGTATCTTTCGCCGTCTGATCCCATTCACTGGCAGATTTATGATGTGAGGAATAATCAATCAAACAATAAATCAATATTCAACAAAACACATCTGTGGCCAGTCAAGTGTGAAACGCTCCTCCGTAGCGCCAGCTCAGAATAGCTTGATGGGTCTCGGCTGCGCTCTGAGATGGAGAAATTTTGATAACTGGCCTTATCAAGGTCGGAGCGGCTAAGCAGACTGAATAAACTTGTCACATGTAATATAGTGCTCTGCCTGAACGTTGGAGGGAGGGGGGAAACATCACGCAGGGAAATTAATTGGAATTATGGACGTAATGGTTCCTTGATACAACAATATGTATTTATATTTATATTATGTCAGTTGATGCAGTGAATGTACTCGAGGCACTTCTTAGTAGCTGAAAGAGGTAACTGGCAGTATAACTAGACCTCAGAGTCAGTTTAATGGTATCGTTGCTGTCCATGGTCCATAGCCCCCGGTATATATTTAGCTTGGGTAATTGCGGTGTTATTATCTTCTGTTGTTGTCACTCCTGTTGTTTTTCTTGCCGTTGTTAGATTGAGACTCGGCTGCGGCTTTGGAGCTGCTCTCATTAACTCACTGTGCTATCATCTCCAGTGGCAAAACAAGCCGCCTGAGTGAGTGTACTGCTCACTGGGAGCCACTTTGACCTCTTCTGTCCTTTACTCTTATAGCCCCTATACGTACTGGATATGCAGTGATGTACATTTGGTTTACATACTCCTCTGTAGGATTTAGTTTGAAACAATTTTCACTCAGAAATTGCTAGTAAATTTCAGAAATAATTACACAAAAATGCAAGTAACTGCATTGACCCTGAAATTTTGAAATGCAAAGACTGAAATATTATTTTCTTGTAAAACGTACTCCGAGTAGTGTGTTTTCTTTAGAACTTTGAAAGATCATTTTTACAGTGTACCTCTTGCATAATCTGTTAGATGTTTTAAAAGTTTAATTATACATTTTTAGTACTGCCCTGAAGAATCTGCAGAATCCATACTTCTTTTTCTTTGACGAATGGAAAGTTCAAAAGAACAGCATTTATTTTAAATAAAAAGTGTATTGAATAGAAATCATTATAAATGGATCTACTGTCACATTTGATATATTTAATGCAGTCATATTCATTGCTTAATAATATATTAATTAACAAAACAAAATTAACTATATATATATATATATATATATATATATGCTGTATATACATTTTCTGTACATTATTACACATAATATGTTATTATATGTAATTTAATTTGTAATTATTCTGTTCAAAAGTTTGCATAATGGTTTCATCATGGCAGTACTTAATAAAGTAAACAACACAATTATAAGAATCTTGCAAAGGGTACATAAACGTATATGCAGAACTGTATACCTAATGTGTACCTTATGCCACAGATTACATTTAATCTTGTGAAGGTGAGATGAGTGTAACACAATTAACATACAAACCACACACACACACACTCACAGACACACACACACACACACACACACATACTGAGTGCAAATTGTTTGGGGATGCACTGCATCTACTATTAATTAGAGTGGAGGACAATATTTTGCTCGAATTTTAAGGCTAGAGGCTCAGGGAAAGAAGGTGTGAAAAATGGAGAGAGGCGAAGTGAAGGCTGGTGATAAATGATAGAAAGGGTGGATGTGTTATGGAAGAGGGAGAAGAAAATGTGTGAATACACATGCATGTAATATGAGCTTACTTAATTGCTTCTGCTTCTCCCCAGAATGCTTTGATATTTCCAAGAGATTTGAAAGGAGTTTCCTCACAACCTTACAATAAAGCAGCAAGGTTTTTATTTAGAAAAAGATCACACTGTTTTATGCAGGTCAGAACAAAAGTGTTTCAAAATTATTTAAAGGGACAGTTTAACCAAAAATGAACTCATGTCATTCCAAACCCATTTGACTTTCTTCCATGGATGGAAGACAAAAGAAGATATTTAGCAGAATGAACAAGCTGCTTTTCCATACACTGAAAAAAATAATTGTTGGTGAAATTGAAAAATTGAATAAAAATTTATACTAAATTTGATTACAAAGAAATGGCAAGAAACACATTGAATTAAGCGTGACATTTGGAAAGACTGAAGCCATGCATCTTGGGGGAAAAAAAACATAATAGAAAAAAAAGGCATAATATTACCTAATTTGACAATGCAGAATTAAAAATACCAATAAAAGCATTTTTTTTTCATAATATATAAATATGTATCAGCTTATATGCACTTATAAAAACAACAAAAGCAGTCACACGTCAAAAGTATTTGAAAAATATGTTCAAACCTCCCATTTTATGTCAAAGAACTTGACGTAAGTTCCAACAAGATTACATTTGCATATACTGCTTGTACACACTCAAGAAGTGAACTTCCTCTTCACAGATTTACTTTCAGCTGTCATGATTGCATTCCACCTTCCAAATGCTATGAAATTCATATCATATTTTCTGAGAAAGTGTGATGTGCTAGAGCAAAACAGGACCCAAAAAATGATAACAAAACAAGTATTGGATTTTATTTAGCAAATATGATGCAGGGCCGTGTATAATTCCAACTTCAAAAAAATATTTTTTTTCACAGTGAAAGTGGATGGTAAGCAGACAGCGGTGGTCATTTTTAAACCCCAAACAGTTAGGCTATAGAATGTTGTCTAGGGTGATTTAATACTGTGGTCCAGTTAGACGTCATTATTAAATAAAAGAACGATAGCTTGTGTTTAACGGTATGCTGTTACCCCACCCCCTTCTCAAGCAGATAAAAAACAAGTGGCTAAGCTATTACTTGAATGGGTTTGTAAGTAATCTTGATCTAGTGGGCTAGCTTGAAGAAGTGTATCCTCCCACTAGATTTATCTGTGCCCAGAGCCTCAGTCTCCCTTTCAGCCCCACTGTCGTTTATCTCCGCTCTTGTATTCCCTCCAGCGTGAATGGGGACATGGTGGTAAAGCTATATGTGATTCGCCATAACATACCTCTGGAGAGCCTGCAAAGGTCGTTTGGCTAAAACACAAAGAGAGGAAGAATCAAAGCATACAGATAAAATGAATGCACAAGCTAGCTGTGGCCACTGAGGTACATGGTTGACAGGTGAATCATTTACACTTTAGTCAATGACAGTGCAGTATTTCTCTACAGATTACAAATTCACACAAGTCTGTGGGTTAGTGCTGAAATTGCTTTACTTCTTCTTACATATTAATTTCCCATAACTGTGAGCGAAATTTCATCTTATGAAAAATCAGTGTAGACAGCTTTGACAGTTTAACTGGTGCTTAGTCCCTGTTCAGTCTGACACCAAGCGTTCACTTATAGTTAAAAATCAGCCTACAGTCAGAGAAGCTGCTGTGATTTTATTTTATTTTCTTAACTAGACACATTCTGATTTTATTTTGCAGTATCATTTTGGCGTAGATTTATAAGGACATATTAAAAGGCCCAAATTAATTAGTTTTATGTTCAGCGTCAATTATTAATGCTGACTGTTTTGTGAAGCATTATTGGCTTTGTTGCTGCTGAGACCCCTGCAGATTGTGCCATTGTATAATGTGATTACAAAATATTTTTTTTTACTATGTCCATTAAAAAAAAAAAAAAGCTCAGGCTCAGATGGAATAAGATATGGGTATGTCGAAATGACTTTGAGATGTCTGTTGTTGAATAGAAAAAAGTATTAATTCATTACCACCCCTGCAGTACTACTAATTAGGCAAATTCTGTCATATTGCGTTTATTACGTGCAGCACAATAATTAAAGTTGACACTATTGTCAGATGTGTATTTTCCTTTTTTTTTTTTATATATCCCACCCTTACTGGGGAGTCATTAAATAACGGATTTCATAAAGCTCTTCTTTCAGACGGTGAAGGGGAAACCATACAACCATAGTACAGCTTGTCTTCCTGTAACATGGGAGTTCTCAATGCTTGACTGGCTGTGTTTGGTGTTCACAGGCTGTCGCCTGTAGCAGCTTTGAGGTAACAAGCCCACAGACATGCTGCCCCCAACGTTCCTGTCTAAATTTAAGCTGATGAAGAGATAATTGCTCAGTCAGCAGCATACAAAGCATCACTCCACAAGTGCGAACAGAAGCTAAAGCAGTGGTTCTCAAGACCGTTACGTACAATACGGAATCGTCCTGTATTAATGGCATCAAAGAACCGTTCTGTATGGAAGCCATATTTGCAAGCGTACATCGTATGACCATCTAGACCATACGGATATCAAACTCTAAAATGAGAATGAAACATTTTTATTGGACAAGTCACTTGATTCGCGAACATACCCGTTCGGGGAAGGCTTTAAAACCTAATAATAAAACGTGGTAATTTAGATTTTTAGCAAATCAGTTTGAGGCAAATGCAAACAACATGAATATTGTTCATGAGTCCAACAGCCAGCCACGTAAGAAAACATGCAATATACTTGAGGGAAGGCGTGATCAAAAAGGCAAGTCGTTTTTAGTTTAGAGAAAAACATTTTACATTTAATAACTTCTAGCGTATTCTTAACCTTGGACCTCATTATTAAAACACAAAAATGACCAATAAAGTCGTAAAAGCTGCCAATGCTGATTCTCTAAGTTAATTGAAAATATGCATTTTCATTCATTCTTACAGTACATAGTTGCAACAACATTTTAGTTCAAAATTTTAAGTGCCATTGTTTAAAGCAGCGCTATGTAACTTTTGGCGCTATAGCAGTTAATAAACAGAAGTACACACATCCCGCGGAAGAACATTCCAACCGGAGATACTCTAAGTTTGTGTCTATGGCGATTCACGCAGGTATGTGTTACTCCGCAGCGGTGACGACCCGACCAGGCTACAATAGTCCAAATATAAGTACTTATTATAAGTGTACCGTAGTGACTCGGAATAAGACAAAAACGCGGTTTGGAAGATGAATTCATGATGTACTCGCTCATTATATACATTTTGCAAATTTTGAACACAGAAAACTTACATAGTGCTGCTTTAAATAATGCTTTATTGACTGACATTTCATAGACATAACAGTTGTTATGCTTTCAAATTTTATGTCCATGTATGTATCCATCTTCCTGACAAAAAAAAGTGTATTGTTTTGAAGAGAGGTTGATGATATTTTAAATGTTTTGATATAGCTATATATAAGTTACTACACCGCTGGTGCAGTCACAATTCTAGAGTGGTACAATTTGCTCAGGCCAATGGTTTCTGTGAATCATGTGTTGTTGTTGTTGTTGTTGTTTGGCATGACATTAAAATTCTTTTTAGAATTAAAATGTACATAAATGAGTTAAGCAAAACAAATGCATTTATGTCTAAGAACCTTTTATACATATTTAACTGCAGACACTGAAATGACATTCACTATGTGGTACAGTACTAATATTTTGAATGTCCCTTATTCTGTTCCTTATTTTCCTATAAAGAACCACGATTGTCACTTATTTTCCTTTTTTGAAGTTGGCAACCCTAGTGGAGACCTTACACAGTAATAGTACAAAATGGGATCAGTAAGGTTTTTGAAAAAACTGAATACTTTTGCTCAGCAAGGACATGTTAAATTGAGTAAAAGGGGCAGTAAAGACATTTATAATGTTACAGAATATTTCTATTTCAAATGAATGCTGTTCCTTTGAACTTTATATTCATCAAAGAATCCTGAAAAAAAATGATTACGGTTTGCTCAAAAATATTAGGTAGCACAACTGTATTCAACATTGACAATGATAAGAAAAAATGTATGTATGTCTGAACAGCAGAATGCTGCTTAAAAATATGTCAGAATGCAGCTACTCCAAGCAGCAGATAGGGGGTGAGACAGTGATATCACAACTGGTATGCATCTTCAAATGTGATGTCGGTATAGGTTGATAGACAAATTATACAGCATTTGATGTCATGGATTGTACTTCGAGCCTTCAAAGAAAAGGACCTACCTTAGCATTTTGTGTGGCACATTTGGGTGCAGCTTGTTTGGCGAATGTCAAAGCAAGCTTTACAAAAAGGCTGTTATTGAAAGATGGGGCAATTATATTGGACCTGACAGCAAATACACAAGTAATGTTGCTCCTTTCACATTCAAAAAGTCTAACCAATCATAGCGGACATCCAATATATTGTTTTAAAGGTGGAGTATCAAAAACAGCCAGTTTAATCCTATAAGGAAGAGAAAGGATGGAAAATATAATGTTATACTAAATTACAGCTGGTTTTGCAGCAAGAAAATTGACTAACATTAAAATAGACTACAGGTAGCCTACAGTACAGGAAAAAAGGTACAGTACATTGAGTGTAAATAGAGGCACATATAGGTCCCTCAAGTGTAAATGGCAACAAATAGCATCTTGTTTGCATTAAGAGCAAATGGAAGTAATGTGCTGTTTGTACGAAGGGTAAATTGCCTGAGTAGTGGCAGTTAGAAAAAATAGCCTTTACCAAGGTTGGTGTAAATAGACACTGCCAAAGATAAATGATAACAGGTAGGATATGGCTTTTTAAAGCACAAACAGAAAATACATTTGATGTTATGCAGAAATCAGAGCAAATTGCTATGTGCTATCGCGCGAAGAGGTGATTGGAGGTCACTTTTATCCAACAGATAGCCTAATGCTGTATTTAAATGAGCCTTCCTGTATATTTGCTCTTGAAGATGAAGATTTGATTTCCTGTAAGAGTATTTGCAGAGATCAAATCTAATGAAAGACTGGACAGGGAAGTCACAACAGAGACTGATGGTGCCGAAAGACTCATAAAGCACTGTTACTGGCATCGAAATGGGGATTTGAAGGGATTTTGTTGTTATTCTGGGCATCCAATATATTCATACCTGTGTGAAACGGTGTGTGTATGGCCCAATATGTGTGTGTTGGTGCAAAAGCCAGTTTGTGTGTGCTGGTGCGACTCTGTGGGCGCCTTCCTGCACTGAGTCACTTTATAGCTGACTCAGTGGTATATAGAGGAGGTGGAAGAGAGCCAGATACAGCACCACCCTTTGGCTCTTTGTGCACACACACAAACACTTCATCAGCCGAGGCAAAAAGCTTATTTAACTCGCAGTGGACACAGGAAGGGTGATGAAGGATGGAGAAAGAGATGGAGTAAATGAGCCTTGTTGATATCTCCAGGGTTTATCTTAAGAATATTCCAGATAATTCCAGAGCAGATGAGCTGGTCTTATGGTGTGTTAGGTTAATTGTGTTGCAGATTCCTGGATTTATGGTAATTTGGTTCAGTCTTGCTGTAAATTGCCTGTTAAAGTCATTAATATTCCTGATGAGAAGTAGACTCAACTCTGCTCTGTAATAATGAAATTGTATTTACCGGTAGCTGTGGAGATAGGACTTCACACTTTATTAATGGGCACCTCTTCAGTTTATATTTTAACCAAGTTCCCAAAATACACTCGGATCTGGGTGACAGTTGGAGTTGTTTGCGCAAATGGGAAGAGGAGTGAGAGTGTGCGCGCCTGGGTTCTGTGCCAGCACACTTACAGTAATGGGTCTCGCTGACTGATTTGGTAATTATGTCCTGATATGTGTGGCTGCTTTATTTATGGTCACCATTATCAAGGACCTTGGTTCTCATTTATGTGCAAGATGGCTCTGACCTCAATCTCGTAGGTGTGTGTGCACATACCGACAGCAACCAATCACTCTCAGATTGACAGTGGTGAATTCCTACTACGTTTGACCCCTTTAGTATGACTTTAGACTGGCTTTTGGCTTTGTACAGGTAGGTCATTTGAAATTAGCAAGTCTTGTGTCCAGTAAGCATGGGAACTGATAGATTATACGGTAAGTCATCTACTCCGTATTACTATGTGATGGAGGGCTCACATATCTAAAGGGTCAATGACATATAAAAGCATCCACGACAAAGAAAAGATGCTTTAATGTTGGATTCATATGGTTTTGGTAACATTTTCCAGAAAGGTTTCAATTCAATGACTCCAAAAAAGTCATATGATGCAACAAAATAAGAAATATTAGCACAATTTGCTTAAATGTACATTTTTTATTTATCTATCTATCTATCTATCTATCTATGTAATGTCATAAATTATTATTTCATAAGAATAATAATACTGAGGTTTTGGGAAGCCACATCCGTATGGCATTTTACAACCTTGCCTTGTTATGAAAAGTTCAAATGATCTGATATTTTAAAGGTCCCATATTGTCAAAACTGAAATTTCCTGGCTTTTTTCATGATAACTGAGGTCTAGGTGCTATGTAAGTACCATATCGTATTTACCTTGATACACAGTCGTGAGGGTCTGCAGGTGTCCTCTCTGTGATGTAATTTCCTTTTTTTCTTGCATGTTGGTTGGAGCACATTACTGTTGATTTGACAGTCAGAAGGTTTTCAGATATTTTTTGCGGTGATCTTTTAAAAATAGTAATAAAGGATTATTGTCACATGTATGTTCCCATTTAGTTCCTGTTTGCCCTTATTTGGTTTAGTTCCTGTCCTCATTGTGTTAATTTGTATCCAGCTGTGTTTGATTCATTATCTCGTTTTCCCCTTGCATATAAACCCTGTGTTTCCCTGAGTCTGAGTCCGCTGTTATATGTCATCCTTGAGTTCCAGTGATTGTACCCCTTTGCTTGTTTGATTAAAATCCTAGTTGAAGTATTCTCCTGCGTCTCCTCGTTCCTCCCAGAGAGAGATCGTGACAGAACAGCGGACCTAAAACCGAAAGTAAGCGGCGCCTTTTTCCCCCCGTGGTCGTTTTCCGTTTTTTTGAAAGTTTTTTGTTTTCCCTGTTTGTTTCTCCCCGCGGCCATGGAGATGGCCGCCGCACGATTCATTGCCCTAGCACGTAAAGATTTCCCCTTCTACGAGTACGCCGGGGAATTCTGCGGGCTCGCCGCAGCGACGCCACTGGATGACGCCACGCTCAACTCGCAGTTCTGGATCGGGGCTAATTACCATCGCCCCGTGGACCTCCCAGACACCACTGAACTAAGCTGGAGGGAAGGGATCCTCCGGTGTCAGGAGAGCGTCCGGCCTCGATCCAGAACCAACCCGCAGTCAAGCCCACCGATGCACTCTCAAGCCCAGAAAAACGGGCGCCAGCTCATGTCTCAGAACTCCTGGATATGGCACTTACTCTGGAGTTCTCGGCCCCTATCCTCTCTCCTGAGTCCGCTCCAGTGTCTGCTCCAGCCCCAGAGCCTGCTCCAGTGTCGGCTCCAGCCCCAAAGCTCGCTCCAGTGTCGGCTCCAGCCCCAGAGCTCGCTCCCGTGTGGGCTCCTGTTCCCGAGTTTAGCCCACAGAGGGCTCCTGTTCCCGAGTTTAGCCCACGGAGGGCTCCTGTTCCCGAGTTTAGCCCATGGATTGCTCCAGTCCCCGAGTTTAGCCCAGAGAGGGCTCCAGACCCCGAGTTTAGCCCAGTTAGGGCTACAGTTCCCGAGTTTAGCCCAGAGTGGGCTCCAGTCCCCGAGTTTAGCCCAGAGAGGGATCCAGTCCCCGAGTTTAGCCCAGTGAGGGCTCCTGTCCCCGAGTTTATCCTAGAGAAGGCTCCAGTCCCCAAGTCAAGCCCAGGGAGGGCCACAGTTCCCGAGTTAGGCCTACGGAGGGCCCCTAAAGACTATATTCTCCCCAAGGATTTTTTTTTGGGGGTAGGCCAGGCCAAGTGCCGAGGCCAGGCTCCCCGAGCTCCCTGTTTCACCATTGCTCCCCGAGCTCCCTGTTCCGCCATGGCCCCCCGAGCTCCCTGTTCCGCCATGGCCCCCCGAGCTCCCTGTTCCACCATGGCCTCCTGAACTGCCTGATCCGCCATGGCCTCCCGAACTGCCTGCTCCGCCATGGCCTCCCGAACTGCCTGCTCCGCCATGGCCTCCTGAACTGTCAGCTCCGCCATGGCCCCCTGAGCTACCAGCTCCGCCATGGCAACCTGAACTGCCTGCTCCGCCATGGCTCTCGGAGCTCCCTGCTCCGCCCCGGAGGCCCTCCTTGTCTCCACCTTGTTCCTGCCCTGCACCAGCCT
>NW_015629505.1:1187049-1191934 GCF_001515625.1 Sinocyclocheilus rhinocerous
TCCGCCATGGCCTCCCGAACTGCCTGCTCCGCCATGGCCTCCTGAACTGTCAGCTCCGCCATGGCCCCCTGAGCTACCAGCTCCGCCATGGCAACCTGAACTGCCTGCTCCGCCATGGCTCTCGGAGCTCCCTGATCCGCCCTGGAGGCCCTCCTTGTCTCCACCTTGTTCCTGCCCTGCACCAGCCTTCAGGGTGCCCACCCCCCTCCCCGGTGTAACTGTTACGGCGCGGGACGCGCCTTCCGGGAGGGGGGAGTACTGTCACATGTATGTTCCCGTTTAGTTCCTGTTTGCCCTTATTTGGTTTAGTTCCTGTCCTCATTGTGTTAATTTGTGTCCAGCTGTGTTTGATTAATTATCTCGTTTTCTCCTTGCACATAAACCCTGTGTTCCTCCCAGAGAGAGATTGTGACAATTATGACAAAGTTTAGTTTTTTAAACAAGTTTTTAATAAATAATAGCTACATTATATCACATTGACATCTTTATGCCCCAAAAATATCAAATGTTATTTCAGAAATTAAAAATGTGCTTATCATACAAGAGGTTTGATTCTTCATTGTATTTATGAATTGCATTTTTATTGTATTATTGAATAAATAAATAGATTGGCCAAAAAATTACGTCATTGACTCCTATACTTGCTCATCTTTCCAACTGGACTTTTATATTGCACAATATTGCCTTGCTTGCTTTGGTATTAATGCATCTCTTTTAACAGAAAAAAAACATGGGTCTGCTCCCAGCTTACCTGCTTTGTTTCTCCATGTTCTTGCAGAGAGAGAAGAGTATGTGGCCACCTTCAAGGGTTCAGAGTATTTCTGTTACGACCTGTCCCCGAACCCCATTCAGAGCAGTAGCGATGAGATTACGCTCTCCTTCAAGACCCTGCAGCGCAATGGACTGATGCTCCACACCGGAAAATCTGCAGACTACGTCAACTTGGCGCTGAAGAATGGTGCCGTCTCGCTGGTCATCAACCTGGGCTCTGGGGCCTTCGAGGCCCTGGTGGAGCCCGTCAATGGAAAATTTAATGACAATGCCTGGCATGATGTGAAGGTTACCAGGAACCTTCGTCAGGTAACCGCGCAGAAAAGGCAGAGGTCGAGATTGGATACATTCAGATTCAGATTAGTAGCATCAAACTAACCCTCAGACCGTACTTAACAGTATTTAACCACTTAAATCAAGACCAGGGTCAGAAATTAACTTTTCCATTAAGGGGCAATATTTGCCCTCTGGAATTGATTCTCAGGGGCATTTTTACCTTTGTAAGGGAAATTTTTATATTTACCTAATCAAATGTGTCTGTGTTGTACTTACTTAAATTTAACCAGTTACTTCAATCAGTCTCAAAACTATAGACTGCTACTAATAAAGTATGACTATTTAATGCACCACATATACATGTAAGTACACAAAAATTGCATAATGTAAATGGCCTATAAATTAAATCTAATTACAGGGTGAAGCTGCAATATTATTATTGTTGATTATTGCTCTTGATATTGTAATTGTTAATGTTGATTAATAGAAAGCTTTTTGTTGGGGATATAATCACTGAAGCTATCTACACTGCTAATTCAATGTCTTACTTACATCTTTTAAGCACTTTGTTGTTTATGATGAGAGAATTTGCGAATGCAGATTCAGAATTCCGTCAGTGAGAGCGCACACTGAACAACTCCGGCGTTCTCAGTGGTGACGAATCCAGACGTCTCTGATTGGACATGGAATTCATATACTCAACTGAAATGTGTGTCAGTGGTTGTAACACTCAACACTGCAAGCAATGCATAAAAAGAAATATAATGCAACGTGAGCAAATCTACTGTAAATGTAATACAGAAATCAACTCTTTTTATTCAATTTACATTTCACTTTAAGCATGACAGACGTAATAGATCTAGCTTAATTGTGCAGGGGGCAATTTTTGCCCTTTATCTTGAATTTGAAGGGCATTTTTGTTCATTTTGGTGACATTTTTGCCCCAAGCCCCTGTTAATTTCCGACCCTGATCAAGACATACACCAATTTAAAATAGTTCAGGTTTCCAAATTATGTATTTGAAAGTTGCTTAAAGACGAGACTAAAATAGAAAGTTCTAGGAATTTGGTGCACTTTTATCATTTTAAATTAGCACTAGAGCTAATTTATGTAGCACAGAGCAGAGCTGATGTAAAAAGACGCTTCCAGTATTAAAGTATTCATGTAGCAGCCATGAATTCATATTTCAGACATCTGTGAACATACCTTTAACCCTGTTCCTCTTAACTAATATTTAAATTCAACCTCAGACGCTACGGCATCCATATTTTACTGTCACTATTTGATAGCGCCACCTCTCACTACATTACATGAGTACGTCACCTGTCAGCGCAGAACACGTTTGAAGTGTCAAGACTCAGAAAAGATCCTAGATGTGCACAAAGTTGGATAGGACAGGCAGTAAACATAAAAAGCTCTGTGGTGCGTTCTGTCACCAGTAAAGTTAGCAGAGAGCCAGGAATAGGAAGAGACAGTGTTTAGAACAGAGTAGACTAGATCCGTCCCAGAGGAACTCCACGGTGCAGATCTCGTCTGCTTCTCCTTTCCTTCTCTTATTTTGCCCTTTTTAAATGTTTACTAACCTGCTTTTGGGGAAATAAACTAACCTTTCATCCATGGAATGTGTCATTTACTAACCTGTTACCTTTTACTAACGTGCAACGCTGATGTACTAACCTTGGCAAGAGACCATCTTTTTTGATTGAGGAACGGTGTTCTGTTCACAGTTTTTTAATTTCCTTTCTCCCCCCTTTTCCACAAAGCACTCAGGCATTGGACACGCTATGGTAAACAAACTACATTGTTCGGTAGATATCATTCTAATTGTTTCTTAGTTTGGGTTTGCCGTGTGTCTATTTTCCTTTTTTTGAATCGTAGACATCAATTCTAAACAAAAAAAGGGGGAAAATGCGGTTGGTAATCTTTACGCTTACTTCCCCTACCCTGCCCAAATTCCCCTTTTCTTTTTCTTCTCATTACTTGGGTTTCCTCAGCTCTTTATGTCCCGTCCATCTTTTTTTTTCTTAGTTTATCTTGCATCTTTTCCTTTTTTGGGTTCTTTTGCATAAGGTTTTGCTCACCAATCGGTCTCGGCTGGCTGGCTCTGAGTTTTTCCATTGGTCCAGCTAGCTTTGAGGCCCGTTGTTCAGCATGGTGTGCATCCTGGCCACCCCGTGTACTAACACCTCTGCTCCATCAGTACATTTGAGGCTGGCATGGGTGGCCGGTCATCTCGTCTGTTGTAGTTTTTACTTTCTTTCTTCATGTGAACACGCTTATGCATGCCGGCACTTCTGCTGTGATTGGTCTCATGAGCTGCGTCGTGTTTGTGTCCTTCTCCCTCCTCTTCTCTCTTTACTCATTCCTGTGCAATCTAATCTGTGAGAAGAATTGTTCTCTCTAACCAATCATTGCTTGCATGTGGAGAGGGAGGGATAATGAAGCATGCATCCATTCAACCAGATCTGTGAGAGATGTGACTCTAATTGCCTGTGCTTTCATTTCTAACCTCTTAGCACGCCGTGTTCTTTGTTTTACCTCATGTAATAACATTGAAAACTGCTGAAACTACTCACATGCACTGGATTCAAGCGATACTAACTCTCAGAAACACACCTACTACTAACACCATTTTTGTGTCTGCTGATTTACTTTTTGTGCTCTATTAATGGCATCACTAACATTGAGCCTGGGCTAATGTGCCGCAGACTTCCTCAGCTCAGACTTACTAGAAGTTCATACCAAATACGTAAATCTAGAAAGACCAAAAAAAAAAAAAGTTAACAATAAATAAATAAGAATTCCTGAAACAGACATGAAAATGGGTTCACATTAAACCAATTAAAAGAGAAAAGCAATAAATAAATACATAAATGAGAAGCATTAATGGCAAAAACAAAACAAAGCCAAGCATCCAAATCCTTACGAGGGGGGACCAAAGCCCTGTAACAGTATTCAAGTTATATGTGAGTATAGCGTGTCCTTTCCCTGTGCTTTGTTGTGTAGGTTACAATATCCGTGGATGGAATTCTGACCACCACTGGATATACACAAGAGGACTACACCATGCTAGGCTCGGATGACTTTTTCTATGTCGGGGGTAGTCCCAGCACTGCCGATCTGCCCGGATCCGTGAACAATGAATAAATAAGAATTCCTGGAACAGACATGAAAATGGGTTCACATTAAACCAATTAAAAGAGAAAAGCAATAAATAAATACATAAATGAGAAGCATTAATGGCAAAAACAAAACAAAGCCAAGCATCCAAATCCTTACGAGGGGGGACCAAAGCCCTGTAACAGTATTCAAGTTATATGTGAGTATAGCGTGTCCTTTCCCTGTGCTTTGTTGTGTAGGTTACAATATCCGTGGATGGAATTCTGACCACCACTGGATATACACAAGAGGACTACACCATGCTAGGCTCGGATGACTTTTTCTATGTCGGGGGTAGTCCCAGCACTGCCGATCTGCCCGGATCCCCCGTTAGCAACAACTTTATGGGATGCCTGAAAGAGGTAAGTGCTCTGAAAATTGCTTCTTGAAAAAAATCATTCCATCCAGAAATCTTCCAGTAATTTAATCACCTTCTGTTGCTACTGTATTACATGTATTCATTTACTTTTTGAATGGTAGAAAGATACGACCTTGCAGCTAATTAACTATATTGATTTGCAATATTCTGATTTAACTAGTTTCTTTTTATTGAAAAAATCCTCTAAAAACGAACGAAAAAGGGAGATGCGACCTTGCAGCTTATGTGTCTGTATGTGTGTCTGAATTCAAAAAAGTAAACGAGTGTGTGTGTGTGTGTGTGTGTGTATATATATATATA
>NW_015629505.1:1192603-1193196 GCF_001515625.1 Sinocyclocheilus rhinocerous
TATATATATATATATATATATATATATATATATACACACCAGTGGCGAGTGGTGACTTTTTTAACCGGGTATGCTGAGTGCTGAGTGAGACCCCCTCCCCCCCTGGCTTTTAGGGCACTCAAAAGGGATCACAGATGACAAATAGCTAAGCAACACCGTGGCAGGTGTCAATTTAAAAGTATGCACATTTCCTACCTTATTTGTAAATTAAATTCATCTCCCGCCGATCTGCCCGGATCCCCCGTTAGCAACAACTTTATGGGCTGCCTGAAAGAGGTAAGTGCTCTGAAAATTTCTTCTTGGAAAAAGTCATTCCATCCAGAAATCTTCCAGTAATTTAATCACCTTCTATTGCTACTGTATTACATGTATTCATTTACTTTTTGAATGGTAGAAAGATACGACCTTGCAGCTAATTAACTATATTGATTTGCAATATTCTGATTTAACTAGTTTCTTTTTATTGAAAAAATCCTCTAAAAACGAACGAAAAAGGGAGATGCGACCTTGCAGCTTATGTGTCTGTATGTGTGTCTGAATTCAAAAAAGTAAACGAGTGTGTGTGTGTGTGTGTGTGTGTATATATATATATA
>NW_015629505.1:1193233-1219980 GCF_001515625.1 Sinocyclocheilus rhinocerous
TTTAAAAGTATGCACATTTCCTACCTTATTTGTAAGTGAAATTAATCTCCAATCCTTCTTGTATCGTTTCAAGTTTATCCATTATTCCAATGCAAGAAAAATATAGCAGGTTTTCCAAGTAAAAACCGCCAAATAACATTTATACGTAGTTACATTATGATACTAATCAGAGGGTGGGGGGATGGGGGGATGGGGGGATTCCCCCGCTCTATATCTCTGTATCTGCTAAATAATTTTTTTTATTCCCAGTGAATAGGAGTTAAAATTCCCACCAGGGTGACACTAATAACAGACCATGCAAAATACCAAATAAATATTTAAAATATTGCAAAGTAACGTTGCAACCTTACAAACAATAATAAAATCAGAGAAGGACTTTAACTGTAAGCGACATGAGCATACGCAAAACAAAGGGAACAATATGATGTTTGTTATTATTAAAATTTTATGTAGCCCATGTTTTTAATTTGCCGCTTAGGCAATAATGTTGACAATAACATATATCTTCAACATACGTTGTCTATGACCAAAAATGTAAGAAGATAAGTTTTCAGTGGACTTTTAAAATTTGCTTTGCTTGAGAAAACACAAATATACAGTTACAGTTTTTTTTTTCTTTTCTTTTGATTTAGTCGAGTTGGTTTTGCATCAAACACAATGTGATTTTCGGCAATCGAGATCTGACAGCAACAGCACATTTTTCCGCTTGGGCGAGTGCTTTGCGGACAGCTTACCTCACACATTAAATCTGCCGCAGACCAGCAAATCACTGAGAACGCGCATCAATCCTGGCGACTCATAGCAACAGAGCGAAGACGAGAAAGCTGCGGAGAATCCGCTCGCCCGGAAGCAACCGCAACTGGTAGAAGAAAATTACTGCCGTTTGGCAAATAAATCATTGTACGTACTTATTCCTAACTTATTCCAAAGCTTTAAGTTACATTTCAAATGACAAGGGATCAACTTATAATCATGTTTATATGAATTATCCCGTGAACTTATTCTCTCAAATGGCCTGGGTATGCGGAGCATTCGCAGCTTAAGTGGACAGAACGCCACTGATATACACACTCATACAACAAATCTCACCTTACTTAAATGCCACTGCAGCATACAGTACACATGTATGCATGGTTTTATCATTTGTCTTAGTTACTTTTTATATGTTTGACTGATGTCAGTACTGTTCTGCTGTCTCAGGAGCGTCTTTCTATAGGATGTGTCCCAGTACACATTATGGTTATGCTGCTCTCTCTGGCCTGTATAAACTCGTAACACGTCACATACACCAACAACTGAGGGAATTATTTATCACTCGCCACGGACTCAGGAGCCGAAACACAACGGCAGAGTTGAAATGCATTCTCTAATTAACATTGCTGATGAGGTTTCCTTACATCTGAAGACTGTTAATTTGAAAATGGGTCACAGATCGTCAACAGTGACAGAACTGACAAATAAACAAGAGTGCGACAAATAGGATAAATAAGTAAATTATACATTTAAGTTCATGTGAAAATGAAAAGCCTGCTTAATGAAATGCATTCAAATCACTCAGTTTCCAGCAATATTTGATGGGTCTGCATGACAAATCATCGGTCCACTACCTCACATGCTCTTGACATGAGCTATCTGTGATAGTAATACTCCTCAGAGGAAAACTGTAGAGAACATGTCGTCTCATCCATTAGCTTCTATCCTCCATGTTAGACTCGCGTCTCTGTGGAATGGGATGTCCTCTGATACGCCAGCTGGTGAAGTAAAGAGCTGTTCTGACTGCCAGGAAGTCGGAAATGCTTTTGATGTTATAAACAGAAATTAAATGCCAGCCATTTTTGTTTTATATATAGAAAAATTCATCTTTAGCTAACATCGGTATGCCTGTGAAAAGCAGTTAAATTGAGCTGATTGTGATTGATTTATGAAACAGGAAGACAATGAAGCACTGCTCTTGGTTGAACTTAAGGTGCTATAGCTCTTGGTGATTTATTCATTAACCTGTAGACACACAATTAGTGAGAGATGCTCGCTGGCATTTACCTTGTTAGTCTATTTATCATGTCCAATCTTAGTCTAGGTCAGTGGTTCTCAACTGGCTTTTCCCCGGGAGTAGATTTTTTCATTGGTCACCATGTGAGCCAACACAGAATCAAAATTGTTTATTGCACAAACATAAGAAAAAAAAACTAATGAAAATTGCATAGTTTTACATAGTTTTGTTCAGGGTTTCCATGGATATATGGTACCATAGGTATATTTTCCTGTAGATTGAATAGGAAAATGTAAAATAGAAAATGTTAAATAAATAAAATAAAAATATTTTATTAATTGATTCAATATTTAAAAAATATATAATTTTCATATTCTTGACCACTTTTTTACATTAAGAGTACCTTTGATTTCATTAAACCCTTAAAAAATTTAACTCAAAATGAATATTTTTATGTGGTGCCTAAATTTACATTTAACATTTAAAATGATTCATTTTAGTTTTAGTTTAGTCTTTTATTTTTATTTGATTGGATAAATCAAATTTGGAGTGATTTATGGTTATTGTACGTTGAATGAAGATAATTATCTTCTTATCAGTATCAGCCATAATTTCAATAGCGATGTGTCCCTACTTTTTGTAAAAACAGTAGTACATCATATTTTTATTATTTGCATTTTTTTAAAATGTAGTATTATTTATTGCATTTTTATGTATATTAAGTGTTGATTTTCTTGGCTGTCTGTAGCTCTCTTGGAACAGACCTGAAACTAGTTTTTGAGAACCAGTAGTTTAGAACCTGGTTTTAGACAGCGGCATCTAATGCATCAAATAGACAGTAATACTAGTGCCTTTCTTAATGCAAATGTAACACTTAAAATTCTCACAAATTCTTACAAGAGGATCAAACATGACAAAATGTGTCATTTTGTCAAAGTTTGGAAGCATTGGAACAGTGCAGACTCACCATTTGTTTCCCTTCTAAGCCTCCAGCCATCATTTCAAAACCAATCCACAAGCAATCAATCAATGTCAAAACATGAAAGTGCGGACTAGTGTAAGCTGTGGTCTGCTGCCGCATGTAGGCGTTTTGTGTCTCTTCTCTGTGCTTAGGCTCTATCATTTCTGCAGATTAGCAGCAGGCCTGAGGTCATTGACCTGTGTTAAAGGGGTCATATGATGCGATTTCAAGTTTTCCTTTCTCTTTGGAGTGTTACAAGCTGATTGTGCATAGATAAAGATCCCTGAAGTTGCAAAGACTAAAGTCTCAAAACAGAGCAGACTGCGCTTGTCAAAGGAGGGGGCTTTGTAGAAAACGAAGCGTTTGAGAGAGGCGGGGCATATAGGACCTACAATAATGTACAGTATTTGAAAAATAATGTGTTTTTTGAACATTAAAGCATGTCAACATATTCTGTTACACCAAATACACAAAATAATGATCTTTAAAAAAGAATCATATGACCCCTTTAACAAACAAGAATTCATACTAAGAGGATTCTGAATGGATCCTCTTCTTGGTTCATTCACAAGCTTTACTGGCATTTAAAGGACGACTGTGTGTAGGAGGTACAAGGGACCTTTTAACATTTTATTTTGTCATTATTTTGCTTTGCAAAGGTCATGTTTAATATTTTCAAGCATTATGAGCGTGTGTGAGGTACATCGAGGACCTCTAGGTGTGTGTTCGTTACCATACGCGAGTAGTTATTTACGCTGAGGTTGATTTATTCAGGCGTTTAGAGCAGGGTGCACAAGAAGCCCATTCATCATTAGTGCATTTGTTTTAATGCGCCCCTCCTCTCAGGGGCATTTGGTCAGTACTTTCCAGGCTCCTGATCGTTCAGATCAGGTGGCACAGACAGATGCGTCGTCCTCCACCTGCTGTCCCTGCCCCTAACCTCCCATCTGTAATGCACTCTTCTCCGGCGGCCATGTTGTGCAGTGTTTTATCACAGATCGCTTGTGTTTTTCCGTGCGAGTTTATGAAGCGGGAAAGGGGGGGGGGGGATTCACTCCTGTGGCCCATTAATGGCTGGAAAGGCTCTTTTGCCTGCCTGTGATTGGGATTTCTGAAGCATCATCAATAAGCTTTTATTGCATCCGCATACCATTATCTTCTTCCTGGCTAAGGCTAAAATGAAATCGAAACTGAATTAAAAGAGGGTTGTCGTGAACACTTCACAGTCTGGTGCTCGGGTTTATATCACAGGGTTTTGGCCTTGTGGAGGAGAGAGGGAAAGAGCTGTGCCCCACATTCTGAGAGGGCAGGAAATGCTCTGTTATTTGATTCCATTCATTTTGATTCCGTTTGAATAGTAAAACGACACCGGGAAGCTCAAATGATTACATACCCACTATAGTACAAGATAAATATAATAAGGATATGTACTTTTCATCTCGAGACACCAAAAGTGTGAATGTCAAAGTTTCTTTGACAAAGATGTAACAAAGTTCGTAGTCACGGGAAGAATGAGGCGGGAACCGGCAAACGTTTAAAGACTTTAATAAAATAAACAAACACAAAATGAAAGTAAAGCGGCAGCCCCTCGCGGACGACTGCCGCACACAAAACACAAAATAAAATCCAGGCCTGGTCCTCTCTCGGCCAAAACTGTCGTCACTCCTCCTTTTATCCTTCCGGAGCTCCTCCGTGGGACTCGAGACCGGTGAGTGGCGCAGGTGTCGTGCATTAGCATTTACTCCACCGGCCTCGCTCCGTTCCCACGGCTCTCGGCCCCGCCCCTCTCATCACAAAAGACTTCACAAAAATGACACAGGTTTATCCTCCATAAAAATGTATTCAAAATGAGCGTAACAACTGAAATTGCAATTAATTTATTTAAAATCTGGAATTATTTGTTTTTATTTATACTGTAATATCATGAATTTTAATCACGACACAGATGCCAGAGGAGACTGATGGTTATTTGTTAAAAATGCACCTGATATAGGCAAAGACATGAAGTTTATTGCATAAATAACCAATCATTATCAGTAAACTCTCAAACTAAGCTTTTAGTGTCACTTTAGTGTCATTGAACCTGCTTGTGATTAATGCAGCAGTCAAAGAAAGGATTTCACATTTAGTCAAAATATTGCATTTTTGAAGGATTTAACAGCAATGAACAAGTGGAGTTCATCAATACATTGACGAGTACGTGTTAGATAGAATGGGGATTTTTTATTTTATTTGTTTGTATTTTTTTATTTTATTTTATTTTACAAATGCAAATATTACATGTAAATGTGAAATAATTAAAATCCTACCAACAAATTATATATAATTTGTTATATATAATTTGCAGCTCCAGTCAGGGGCGACGGTATAGGGTTTCTGGGCCTCTTGTACAAATTTAGTAGAAAATTGTGATAATAGTCGATGCTGTTAATGTGATTACAGCATCTACCCCTTGTCCGACACTCCTGTTTCTAATAGCAATACACAGTAACATGCAGTAAACAATGTGATATAGAATTATAATTTTTGCTGTTAACTCACTGGAAGTCTGTTTTTCTTCTCTTTTCACATAAAGGTTGTGTACAAGAACAATGATGTAAGGCTCGAGCTGTCTCGACTGGCCAAGCTAGGCGACCCCAAAATGAAGGTGAGCGGTGTGGTGGCCTTCAAATGTGAGAACGTGGCTACCCTAGATCCTGTCACCTTCGAGACGCCAGAGTCATTCATTACCCTTGACAAGTGGTCCGCCAAAAAAGCCGGTTCCATCTCCTTCGACTTCCGCACCACTGAGCCCAACGGGCTTCTCCTCTTCAGCCACGGAAAACCCAAACCGCAGCAGCAGAAAGACCCCAAGAGCCCCAAAACCTTAAAGGTGGATTTCTTCGCCATTGAAATGCTGGACGGCCACCTGTACCTTCTACTCGACATGGGCTCGGGCACCACCAAAACCCGTGCCGTCAACAAAAAAGTCAACGATGGGGAATGGTACCACGTGGACTTCCAGAGAGACGGAAGATCAGGTAGAATTTGGCTCTGTGACTTAATTGTACAGCTGTTCTTTTGTTCTGCTAATGTATTCAATGTATGGTTAGATGTTGGCTGATATTCAAGGTCTACGAAATATTGACATAGCCGAGACAGCAGTGTTCTCTCACGCTCGCGTGAACACAATCGTAACCGTGCCTTCCGGAGCACACTGTGAGGCAGGCATTTGAATATGAACAGGACCCGCAGTCCTTCCTGTCTTCCTCCTTCTTTCTTGCTCTGTCTTCTCTGGCGGAGTTGCCATGGAAACCAGATTTGGTTTCCCAAAGGAGAGAGCAAGTGCACAGCTCTGCCAAGTACAGACATTCATCCCTAACTCTCCCGCTATTCCCCTTTTCCTCGCATGTCAATGGCGTTTCGCTGGAGTCAAAGGAACGGCTTTTGGTACCCGTTCATTTTCTCGTTTCTGTGAAAAAGTGGAAAAAGGCTCTATTGATCTGTGGTTATTGCGAATCTCTAGTCTTCTCTTTCCGGATATAGAAACGCCAGTCACCTGCATTAGTTCTGACATATACTGTGAGATTAAATTGTGAAAGTTATAAGGAGAAAATTAAATAGCTTTTGGAGCAATTATGAAATCAGATTTATAAAATAAGAGTGGTATTTTTGTTTCATGCCAATACAGTATTCAATTGGGATTGGATACAGTTTTGTTAGGAGCGCAGGTCTTTTTTTTTCCCCACGGTTTTAAATTGTATTTTTCATAAAATCATCATTTTTATCCACAGGGCTCAGTTTGATCTTATTCTCCAGGCTTTATCCGCTGCACAATCCAGTGGCTGTCATTGTGAGTTCAGGCACATTTTGAAAGAGGGAATAAACCTTTTCTCTTAGTAGCATTTCATGGGAATCTGAAACACCATTGACAGATGGGACCTTGCATTTCAGGCCCGCAGAATGAGCTGTGTCACTCTCCCGCCTGCGTGAATTGGCTGCCTACGCAAGCCGTTTGATCATATATGGGCAGCTGTCCTGGTGCAGGGTGTGCGCGTGTGTGGGCATGCTGGTGTTTTTGCATGCGTGTATGCAAACATGTACGGTTGTGCGTCTGCATATGCATCTATTAATGAGAATGTGCATATGTACACGGATAGATGTGCGTCAGGGGCGTTTTTGTGCCTCCACAAAAAAGTAGGATGACAGAATATAGAAATATGAGATTGCGTGGTGTATAAACCACTTATTTTTCTAAAGTGACTCTGTCCAACAGTCAGCCAGGCCACTAATTGGCCTGAATGAATGGGTCAAACTGGTGTAAATGGACAGGCTAAGTACAAAGTAAACACACCCAGTCAGACATCACCACTTTTGGTCACTTCTGAATTGAAACAAACTGGAAGTGATGATCTATGAGTGAGGATTTAGTGACCACTCAGCTCAGTTAAATGAAAGCTGCACTTCCGTGCCTGCGACTGACATGAGACCTGCAGTGTTTACAGAGGATTTGTTGACTAATGGTCCAAAAAGGTGACTATTAATAATTATAGCCAAACATCAGTTACCAGTAACAAGTCACATGAGTCTTAATACTATACTACTGCAGTTCTTACTTTTTCAGAAATATTAAATATTGTTTAAACTTGATGAGATTTTAATGTGACTTGGTTTTAAAACATAGTGTGAAGTCATTAACTCTATTTGTATCTGTTGCTTTGACAAATAATCTGTTCTGCATCTGTATTCATATAGAAATAGATGTGGGTGGGGCTGAAACCAGATGTGTCAAAACTAAATGAAGAGCCCATTTTTAACCCATTTTTAAATTATACAATTTAAAACTTAATAGTTTATACAGTAACAAGTATTTATTTGAAATAAATCTCTTATGAAGACTTATTTGATCAAAACTCATATAAATGCAGTAAAATTGTGAAAGAATTTTTGCGTATAACATTATTCCAGTCTTCAGTGTCACATGAACTTTTGAATGGTAGTGTAGTTTCCATATAGCAAATATTCATTGTATAATAAATGATTTAAATGAAGAATTATTCTTTTAAAAAATGGAAAAAGGGGGAAAATTGTAAAATATAGTCTTAGTGTCATTTTACTCACCATTGCATTGCATTTTTTTAGCTGTTTTTGAGCCCTTCAGAATAAGATACTTGACTTCAAGCACATCCCTAAGAAATAGTATGTTAATATAATGCATACAAAAAAAATATTATAGCATTGATTGTTTGTTGATAGTGTAAGATAAATTGCATTCCATACACGTTTCAAGCCAACACCATGTAAACATCAAATTAACTGGAACATGAATTTACATTGGGATGTAAAAACCAAATGGGACTTTGCCTCCTTTTTCAGAAATCCACTCTACTCCACTGGTGTGTGTATATTTGTGCGTGTGTACATAAAGTAAAGCCAGCCCAGCATTAGGCCATTCAATGTAATCACTGAGCAGAGTGAATGGAAGTCGAGATGATGGAGAATGCTCATTACTGATGACCCGGGGGAGATGTCTGGCTGCTGTTTAGGGGTGCAGTCGCCAAGTGCGCAACACAGGACAAGATAATGTGTGTGTGTGTGTGTGTGTGTGTGTGCGCGTGCGTGCGTGCGTGCGTGGGTGTGTGGGAGTGCGAGAGGAGGAGAAAGTGCCACTATGCCTCATCAAATCCACACAGACTTATTACAGGCTTAGAGGAAAATGAAATTCTTATTTACTAACACTGTTAGCATTTTACAAGTGGCATCTCTGCAGTGATGTATCAAGTGGAATAGAACGGAAAGCACTATTTCAGCGTATTCATATTAGAAGCGCTTGGCAGGGAACGAGTTACACGGAGCATAATTATAATTTACTGTGCCACCTTGTCTGGCCGTTTAGTGTTTCTGCCATTTCTTTGGGTTTGCCTGTGAATAATGAGTCAGATACAGGAGGCCGTAATCAGTCTATGGAATCACATTTAATCTCAAAGTGAATTTTTCTCCCTCTCGAGGTATGTGACGCAGATCTGAGTTCAGGCCCAGAGCTCTACATCACAGACTGGAAAGCAAAGCAGAACGATACTGCAGCCATTCATTCAAATCCCACAATAGCCATTAATGATGAAAATAAATCATAGATCTGAGAACAAATAGATCCTTTACTGGAGCTTGGCACACATATAAATGCACATACTCACTAACGGTGCTGCCTTTTTTTCTGTGATCTATTCACAGAGGAATTATAATGAAAATCCATACATTTTTGGCCAATGTTTGTTTAGATTTTAGAGGCATTTATAGTCCAAGTTAGCATTTGCAAACTGACTTAAAGTCACAGGTCACCAAAAGATAAAAAAAGTCATACCAGTAATAGTAATACCAGTCAAATTTGACCTTGTGGAGTGATTTTTTTGGTCCCCATGAGAAAACAAGCTTATAAATCATACAGAATGATCTAAAATGAAAGTTTTCTGTAAGGGGTAGGATTAGGGGAAGGGGGAACAGTTTGACCAGTATAATGCATATATAAGCCAATGGAATGTCCCCATAAAACACTGTCCTTTGTAAATAAAAATATATACTGTAACTGCACACTAAGCTTATTTTTACTGATATTTCAGCAACAAACATTTGTCAAGGTATAGTTTCCTCAAAATAGAGTTTTGTAATAAGTAAAGTATAAAATAAAATAAAGTAAGTAAAGTTGATAATGGATTAGTAAAGTCAGTAATTACTCACAGGTGAAAAATGGTAACATCGCAATCAGTGTTCAATAATTAGTTAATAACAAACCTGTCTTGATATATTAAAACAATTAAGGTCACAAACTGATCTGTTTGTCATATTACATTTCCTACGTAGACAAACTTAACAAACAATGAAGCATAAATAAGTCCTAAAAGACCACCACCACATGAAAAAAGTTCCCATAAACCAGCCACATACCCATACCCAACACATCTACGATTATTACGGGAAACTGCTTGTTGCCCAAACATTGGTAAAAAGTATTTTTCCCTAACATGCACCTCCATGAGATGTGTGTTTGCTTTAGTGCTTCGTTAAATGAGCTGTACCTTTAACATGTCGCATGCCTTACAGTACCACCTCCAGCTGACCCCTCGGTTACAGTCACACTAATTTGCCTTTATAACAGAAGCTGCATTTTTGTCACTAAAGAAATAAGGTTTTGGCACTGAAAAGGTGGCATCTTTAATTCTAAGCCGCCTTTTATTGAGTTTGGACTGACTGTTGGACACTAATAAACAGGATTCAGCAGTAGCCTGCGCTTTGCGTTAATCCCTGCCCATTCTCTCCTATCTTGCCAGTAATGGCTTTTCTTTTGTAACTGCCTTCAAGGCGTGAATAATGGCAGTGCACAGTGGTGGAAAATGAGAAGGAAAATTCTGAATTGCCAGCTGCGTTTAAATGCCTGTTTGTTGGAGCCGCCAGGAAAACAATGAGGGTGATTATGGAACTCGTGAAAGTGTTTTAACATTATTAGACTGAATGAAAGACTCGCCTCACCTGAGAGCACTGTGTTTTTGCTCTTTATATTAACCACTGTTGTAAAAGCGGTATTTTAGACGTAAACCATAAAAGAAGAGGACGGACTGAAGCATGCTTTGAAAGGGTACACAAATCATTTGTGACAACTGAATCAGTCACAACCAATAAATTAGATATGAATAGTGCTCAGCGTTTATTCTGTCATGTGTCCTTTTGAAAACGATGACTATCCAGTGAATCTGCAACATATTGTCTACTGTTGCTATGGAGACTGTTTTTGAATCTTTGTCTTTGTGTAAGGGTTTGCACTAGGGCTGCATGATTAATCGAATGCGATTGTCATGCGCATTTTGTTAGTAAAGCCGGTTCTGTAATCAGCAGGAAATCATCATCACGTGCTTTCAGATGGAGCAGAATTTACTACACATAACCGTAGTTCACTGACAAGCACTCTCAGTTCAAGACAACCCAAAACTGATTATAATATGAAAGCATGTGCACATATATGAATGTTAATCCCTCTGTGATGTTTTTGTGACTGCGAGGCCCCATTTCCCATTTCAATATGTAACATTTAAATGATTATTATATACATCCAGTAATAGTATACACACAATATAGTACTGTACAGAGGACTTTATTATACAGATTCCCTCAACAAAACGATGTTTGTAATGAAATAAAAATTTTATAATGAATAAGAAATAGTAAACAATCATTTTGAATATTATTTAAATAAGTCTGTCTATTCCAACAATTTGAATACATTAAATAAGTGCATACCTTAACCAGAAATTATGCTAAAGACTTCTCAATGTGCCGAAGGCCCAAATTTTGTCCCGGGCTTCCTGTTTTTTCAAGCTCCGGTCTTGTTCATAACTCATATTTTTGCTATTGACATCTATATCAAGCTGATTTGATCATCCGCAGAATGATTTTATACTCGACACATACCTACAAATGCAAAACTGACAAATCAGTGCTATAGGCGCTGTTCTGACAAATGGTGACAAAGTGTTGCTCAGAAATCATCTTTCACACTTCCAAGCTTAAACATGAATATACAGTAGCTACATCATTTCTGAATTCACTTTGAGGAGACTGAAACTGAGAGATTTTGTGTGCTTTGAAAGCAAAGGGGGTTTTATTTAGAGGAAAGAATGAAGGATCATTTCAATACCCTTAAAGAGCCTCATTTGCATAGTCTGTAATTTGCATATATAATTTCTCATTAAAACTGAATCAAACTTTTTAGACGTTGCTGAAATAGCATCTAAACATCAAGTTAACGATATTAAATTTGCTCCTTCTGGTGTTGTGATAGGCACCATTTCCATCAACTCGATCCGTACTCCCTACAACGCTCCCGGTGAGAGTGAGATCCTGGACTTGGACGACATACTCTACTTGGGCGGCCTGCCAGAGGACCGTGCCGGTCTGATCTTCCCTACGGAGGTCTGGACTGCGCTCCTAAACTACGGTTATGTGGGCTGTGTGCGAGATCTGTTCATGGACGGCCAGAGCAAGGACATCCGGCGTATAGCGGAGGCCCAGAGAGCTGTCGGGGTGAAGCCGTCCTGCTCTAAGGAACCTCCCAAACAGTGTCTAAGCAACCCCTGCCTGAACAGCGGCACCTGCAGAGAGGGCTGGAACCGATATGTATGTGACTGCTCAGGGACGGGCTATCTGGGACGCTCCTGTGAGAGAGGTGAGTACCTATATTTTGCATGTAGAGTCTAGATTTTGATCTTACATTGTGTCACTTGACAATCATTTCTATGATGGCCATGACTGACAACAGTTTTGATGTAAGCTTGGCTTCTGTTTTCTGTTTTTGTAGTCCCGCCCACAGTGAAATCTCATTGGTGTAAAATCTACCTTCACATAATAGTGGCCCACAAAAGTATTTAATCATATTTGGTCACCTAAGCCACACTTAAAATATATGAATTGCATTGTATTAGAATACAATTTTATTTAAAAAATAGATTAAATAGTCTGATCTCAAAACAAATGATGCAAGAACTTTTCTACTTAACATGTTTTTATTTTAACCACTTGCAAGAGAGTGATTTATTTTATTTTATTTTTTATCTAACAAACTTACTTTTAATGGCAAGACACTGTAGGCAAACCCATTGTTTTCACAGCCCTGACAATTTTGAGATTTTGGGCGATTTTGCTTCTATAACTTGTCTTATTTCAGACTTGTGGAAAGAAAAACTCCAAAGTACACATTTAAGTGTTTATTTTATAGCACTTTATATATTTCAATCTGTATTCTGGTATTGCCTATTTTGCATCTGATTTCAAATACATATCTGTTTTCTTAAAAGCACTATATACACTAAACATTTTATTCCTATACACTGTAAAAAATGACCGTGAATTTAACGGTAAAAGACTGTAAAAATGCTACAGTAAAATCCTGTTAAATGGTTAACGGTAAATTCCCCTACTATATACGGTGAAAACCTGTATTGGACATTACATGTATTGGACATAAATTTTACGGTAGTATACCGTATTTGGAAGTGAAAAAGACCGTATAATTTACAGTATTCTGAAGATTTTTACAGAGGGGTTTGTTCATATATCATTCACCTGATATATATTTAACATTTTATACCCTAAAAAAACATGGTGAGATTTTTTTTTCTAGCTGTTGACAGTATTTTCTGATGTATGGAGTGAAAAAAAGATATCCAAAATCACCTCTGTAAAAACCTTTAATATGTCAACAAAATGAGAGAGAAAAAAAGAACATATCTTTATCCAGTGTTCAGAATTCTGTTCTGGAAATATATGCAAATTAGTGCATAGTTCATTTGCATAGTTAAACATAACATTTCAGAAAATGTGTCATACAAAACAAACGCCTTAATGTACTGTGATTAATTAACTGGGGAAGAATGGTGATATCTGTTAGTTAAAATATTTATCCTATTCACCTTAAATGCTTTGTTTGAGAAGTGCACCATATTTCTATCACATAAATGCCACTTGGTTTGATTTTTTTATTTATTTTTTTTAAATATGAGGCATTCATATGTTTTGAAGTGTGGCTTAAATAGCCAAATACTTTTTAGGGATACACATCATGTATGTTCTCCTTAGCTGTGATTTTGTTGCTTAGTGCATTCTTTCTCTTTCACTGAGGTCTGAAGTAATCTATGAAAGATCTATATGCTCATTCTTTCTCTCATGAGGTGTAAAGACGTGGCACTCATTCAGAGATATTTTGTCCATTATGATGCATAGGGGAGGGTGACATTCACCGCTTTGTCACCTCGGCCTTAGCATAGAAAAATATCTCTCTTTGTCAGCTCATCCTTGACAGTGAGGAAGAAAGTGCAGCTGAGCTGACGTTACTGTTACCGTGGTAATTGTGTTTCTCTTCAGTCCATGTCATCTTCAGAGAGAGCCACTCAAGCATGGATTATGTTTTTGCCTTATGTCTCCCTCCCTAGCAGAATTTTAATTCTGTTGTTTTTCCAGATGAACAAAGCGGCCAGCGTTCACTCCCTCCCTCCTACAAAGGCAGTCAGCGAGAGCTCTAAGTCCAGCTATGCATTTGTACCGTTTCGTTTCCTTATATTCATTTTGGCTGTCCTCCGTGAAGTGCTTTAAGCTATAGTGGCTAATTCTTTAATGGAAGTGCATCTCTCTTAAGCTTGTTGCTGTTGTCTGGACACTGATATCACCCTGCAGCAAAGCTGCTACTGTGGGAAAATACATACAGTCAATTATATACGCATTGTTGAAGCTCTGTGCAGGAATTATGGAAATTATTCGTCAATTAACCCATCAAAGACGGCTTGCTTTATCATCACCCGAGCAAAGTTCACCGCAAATAGCCATCAGAAAGAGAATGGTGCAGTCTGGTGCAGTTTAGGGTGTTGCCGGCTTCTTCCAGATGCACATTTATAAGAATCCAGTCACAGAAAACAGCTTTTTGTGCAACGGTAGAATGGAGAAATGAAATGAGATAGATGCACAGAGAAAGAGACAGAGAGACAAAAAGAGGCAGGCGACAGTGTTAATCTTGTCTGCAACATTACTAATGGAAATGTTTAACAAAGTTTTTTTTAATATATATTTTTTCAATGCTAATGAAGATGAGATGACAAAGATGCGATAGATGACAATAATTAAACCATTTTAAACAAATTAAACAAAACATGCTTAAAATATGATGAGGCAAAGATAACTAAGATATTAATGCAGTAAATGATTTTAGAAGAAGATAACTGCAGTAAGAACTGGTTGAAAAGATCTAATTATAGTATGTTGAAAGAGCTGAAACTGAAAGAGCTGAACAGCGATGTGTATGTATTTGCACAGATAATGAAGCAAACTGACAGACAAACTTGAGTGTTAGTCAGAATGTGCAAGTTGTTGTTGCCATAACACGTTACACTTCTGAAATATTCTGAAACGTTTCTAAAGTGGAAAATTAATAACAGTCTTTAATGCATGAAGAACACAGTAACTGAAAAATAACGAATACCTTGCCCATCATAATGGCTTTTTTGTTGTTGTTGTTTTTTGTTTTTTGATGATAAATCTCTTCTGTGATTTGATACATTTAAATAAAGTTTATACTTTTTTCAAAATGTACACAATTTTGTTAATGTTTGAGCTACTAAAATATTTACATTTAATTTTTTATTTATATAAATATATTACATCATTTCAAATGATTATATGATCATTATTTTATATACTGTATATTTCAGTCTAAAATCTAACTAAAATTTGACTACACATTACTGAAATGTAAGATTATTTGTTTAATGTATGGTCTACTAAAAGAAATTAAATGTTTTTTTTTAATATATTATTAGATATTTATCTAATTTAGAGTAATTTACTGTACAGTAGATTAGATATTTGTGCACTGTATATTTCAAGCATTTCAAAAAATGGACAAAATTAATGAATATGAAATGAAGAAAAATTGGGGGGGATTTTTTGAGTGGATTTTTTTTTAGGATTTTTGTTTGTTTGTTTAAAGTGTGGAATACTAAAATTCTTGTTTTATTAAAATTTTTATTTTATTATAAAATTATTTTATTTCAAATGATTGTGTGATAATTCTATGTACTGTATATTTCAGTCTAAATGAACGAATATGACATGACAAAAGGCTAAATTTTCAGGACAAAAGAAAGAAAAAAAACTGAAATTGAACACCACCGACAGATGAGGACAGGGTGAGTTAGGGTGAGCAAAAGAAAAAAAAAAGAAAAAAAAGTTCTCTGAGCATGTCATTGCGTTCACAGTTGGCCCTGCCCAGATGTCTGAGGTGAAATAAACTCAGTGCATAAATCCATAACCATCCAGCTGCTCTCAGTGCTTGACTTACTTGAACAAAGCATTGAAAGGTAAACAAACGCCCCAGAATAACATCTGCCCTAATTTCCTGTCATGTCTCAAAGGGTCCTAATGGGCTCTTATAGTGACTAAACTTAGCGTGTAACCTCTGCTCATCCCTCAGTACCCGATAGTTCTGCAAACAGAGTTTTACCCTACAGCGTTCATTTTGTTTAGAGAGGCGATAGGATGTGCTACAAGCGGGTTCAAACAGCCAAGCCATAATAGACTTCACATTTATTTCCCACAGCCACACCTGCTTAATTGCACGCTTGATGGCAGGTCGTTCATGTGGATTCCCAAGTCAGTATTTGTTTCATTGCCCCGTCCACTGCATGCTTTTAGACTTCATGAGGTGTAGTGTTGCGAGCAGAAAAATTGTAACATGCATTTACGTTGAAGGCTCCATCGGCGTGCAGGAACTCACCACGAGCAATCCTGAATAATGTATGATGCCTCTGAGCCAACTCATCCTGTTTATCATGATTGTTGAACATACATTTCCCTAATCCCTGTGGCAACCATAGCTCCTGTGCACTGCAGTATTCTAACAGGGAGGGCCTGCGGCTCCACCATGTGATTGCTGATTCTCCGGATGTCACCTAGCGAGCTAAACTCAAAGAACTTCAAAATTCAGGGAGAGTGTATTCAGATGTAGACAGATTAGACCATTTGCATGTCTGTGAATGTGAGATGGAGGCGTGGCCTAGTAGTGATTAACAAATGCATATGAAATGTTGAGCACCTATGCAGCTGATGCAATTTGCATCTGGCTTGTGTCATTTCCTGAAACTGCTCTTCCTTGCCTGCAGCATTTCCAGTTCTTTTCTATTATCCCTATCAGTTAAATGGCAAAAAGGCCGAAAATAATAATAATAATAACAGTAAAAGCGTATTTTTTGGGCTATCAGTTTACAAACTATTGTAGAGCATGCTATATGTGTCCAGAAAAGATTAAAATCATGTTAAATAATAATTTACTTTGTTAAAATGTTATCAAATTATGTATATTACATAAAATATTATGTAATTGTGCATATTAAGGATACATGAGATGCAATTTCATGAAATGAGCTTTAGCAAGTCAGACATTTATGTCAGTACAGACAGTAATGTCTTTGAATTATTTAAATTTTTCTTTATCATTCAGCAAATATTGCTGTATGTGACACAACTAAAACCATAAAAAGGCATTACCATATTTAATTTCAGCTAGTTGCCAAGGTAACATTTCTTATTTTCATTTAGTTTAAGTACTAAAATAACTACAACTAAAAACTAAAGTAAATAAGTAAACTGAAACTAAAACTCAAGAAAAAAATATATAGTCATAAATAATAATAATAAAAAATGACAAACACAGACAACAAAGTTACTAAAACTAAAATTATTCCAACTAGTTGACAAGGCAACATTTCTCATTTTCATTTAGTAGTTGAAGTACTAATAGAACTAAAACTATATAGAACTAAAAAAAAAAAAAAACTTAACGAAAGCTAAATAGACATATTTAAGAAAAAATTATTAAAAACACAAAACAAAATTCATATAACTGAAATAAAAACAGAAAATATGAAATCTAATTCAAATATTAATTCAATAATAATTAACATAAAATAAAAAAAATTCTAGTAAATCAATGATACTAAAATAACACTGGTATGTGATTAATGATTAGACCGATTTATGGTTTGGCACATCATGTAATTTATTAGATAAAATTTTTATTTTGCCAGGCCAGTTTTATTTGATTTATTTATTTATTTTGTTTTGTCTGAGATAGAGTAGAAACAGTGCTTCATGTGAGATTGTGTGGGAGCTTGATGGAAAGGGAACAGAAACGGATGAGGTATATATTCCTGTGTTGCTGTGAGTGTCTCCTTTTGCATGTGTTTGGCTGATTCTGCATATCAGAGGAGCTAGACGGCACAGAGCACTAAATGAAAGTAGCAACAGATGGAGGGGCAGATGGAGAGAGTGACCAGCCATGTACACTCCTTTCTACCTGCGGTCCTCCAGTTCCGTCTCTCTCATTACAGACCAGGAGAGCGGCAGTTTGAGGAGCTTTCGTGACTGCTCGGTGCTTGTTGTGACAAGAAAAACAATGAGTAAAACAATTTTAATTTTAAACTATGTCCAGTTGCTATAATTTGTTATCAAATTGGTTGTCAAATATGAAACAAAAAAAATCAAGGTACATTTTTATATATTTTATATAATATATATTTTTAGTATCAGTGTTTCTACAACTAAGGGAACTATAATACTAAGATTTCAACTGTTTCTTCTTTCTTTTTTTATATGAAAGGTAACATTAAAAGCATTATTATCACCTATTTCTGCTTCTTTTGAAATGCCTTATATTACACTCTGCCCACATCAAGACGTTCAGTCAAAAATATAGAAAAATACATAAATAAATAAAAGTGATCTAAACAAAGAGTGAAAAAAAAACATTTTTAATGTTTTAATAATTTTTTATGTCATTAAAACAAAATATGAGAAATTAAAAATTAAAAAACAAACAGACATGGTAAATAGGTCTATTGTGAACAACATTTTTATGGTGCATATATAATTTTTCAATTATGTGTTTTGAGGGTTTATAAAATGCTACACGTAAAATTAAACATTTTATTCTAAAAATGTTTACATTTCCATTAGAATGCTATTAAATAATAAATTATTTGATATGTTGTGGAAGTGGCATTGTGATGGAAGTACTCATGACGTTTCAGAAAATTTATAAAACTTCCATAATATTGCTGTCCTACACTGTTGGGAATTGTTAGTAGATATATTAAACTAGTTAAAGAGAGTTATTTTAAGTCCACAGGGTCCAGAAGTGCCTGTAGTTGAAGAAACATCCTTTTCTAGTGTCTAAATTTATGGACAGTTGAGTCCCTCAATTCTGTCCTCCCTCTGTTTCATCTTCATGCTGTTTTCCTAGCATGTTTCTTTATCTGAAACCTCTGCAGACCTCTGCGAGGCACAGAGAGCGTCGCTTCCATCTTGTCCAGATTGGATGTGATGTGTGGGCTGTCGAGCGGTGCAGATGCCATACTGCTGCGCTCTCCCGCTGTGTGACTGCATAGTGCTGTTGAGGAGGCAATGAGGGTCTTTCTGAACCACTGGCCATACCTCTCTTTTCATTATCCTCTCCCCTGGTGTGAGACTACTGCACTGGAGACGAGAGGGGGGCTCGTTTGTCAAGCTGTCATTGTTTTGAGGCTGCCTCTTCTCTGGAGCAGGTCTCGGTGGGGAGGGCTAAAGATTGGGGTTTAGGGTTAAAGGCTACAGTGGGAGCTCCAACTCGGAGGTGGGCACCTGCTTTGTGGTGCATCCTAGTGGTTGTTAAAGTCTACATGATATTGTATTTAGAGTGACCAGCCATGTACACTCCTTTCTACCTGCGGTCCTCCAGTTCCGTCTCTCTCATTACAGACCAGGAGAGCGGCAGTTTGAGGAGCTTTCGTGACTGCTCAGTGCTTGTTGTGACAAGATTGGCCTCTAATTGAGAGATCTGTGTCATTCAAAAAGATCAAATGAAGCCGTCATGGGTGTTCCTATGCTATGGGCACTACAATACTAAGATTTTCCCATTTTTGTTATATAAAGGTTACATTAAAACCATTCCTTTATCAGTTATTTTTGCGAATTTTCAAATGCTTTATTTATAGATTTGCACTCTACACACGAGAGCGTCGCTTCCATCTTGTCCAGATTGGATGTGATGTGTGGGCTGTCGAGCGGTGCAGATGCCATACTGCTGCGCTCTCCCGCTGTGTGACTGCATAGTGCTGTTGAGGAGGCAATGAGGGTCTTTCTGAACCACTGGCCATACCTCTCTTTTCATTATCCTCTCCCCTGGTGTGAGACTACTGCACTGGAGACGAGAGGGGGGCTCGTTTGTCAAGCTGTCATTGTTTTGAGGCTGCCTCCTCTCTGGAGCAGACCTTGGTGGGGAAGGCTAAAGATTGGGGTTTAGGGTTAAAGGCTACAGTGGGAGCTCCAACTCGGAGGTGGGCACCTGCTTTGTGGTGCATCCTAGTGGTTGTTAAAGTCTACATGATATTGTATTTGAGATCCTTCTGTTTTTTTTAGATCTAACTTCTGTAATGTAGGGTTGGACTTGATTTTATCATTTGAGAACTGATTGGATAGAGAAAAGTTAAATACCTGAAAAGAGCCAAAGACAAATGCAAGTTGGAAATTTGATTGTGGAACTTGGAGGTTATATAATAATGTAGCTTCTTTTCCATTTACTTTATTCTGTGAATGTTAACTAACATTAAATTACTGTTGGTTTTATCAAGACTGCAGATATCGGTAATTAAAACGGTATACAAACAAAACCTTCTAAGCAAACAAAAGGTACACAAACCAAAAACATCTATTTGGCTATTGGCTTTTTTGATGCAAGATTACTGTTTTTTCTTTAAAAATGTATTTTCTTTAAACATATTATGCATTCTTACAGGCCTCAAAAATTGAGTACAGTTACATTGACAAGCTGCTGTAAGGTGGAGCTTGTTGGGTAAATCAATGTTTTGCAAGAGTTGAGACACATAATACTCGTGCAACATGACTAGGGTACCTTTTTTCAAAGGCTACATTGTCACACGCACGCTCTTCCTCAGGGGGTGAATGTACATCGCTGCGCTGATTAGTATGCATGTTGCCGTACTTGTGTTCATGTCTTCGTCTTGTTTTCCGCTGTCTCGCTCTCTCTGTTTGCTCTCAGGCTCGGAAATGGTGTAACAGAAACAGAGGATGCTGAAACGAGACAGGCAGCAAAATTACAGGAAGAGTGTGTGTCTGTGTGTGTGTGTGTGTGAAGAAGAGGGCAGCCTAATTGGTGATAGCCTGCAGCCTCGTCATCTCCAGAGCTTCCTCACAAGCGAGTGATGTCTCTGTACTGGTTCCATGCCAGATGTTGTCCTCTGGCTGAGAGGCCGGTCTTTGCACAGAGGCAGATGTGTCCGGCCTCCATTATCGTGCTAAATTATCTAGGCATATACACAGTACCAAGCGCCTCATCGGAGCTATTTGGGGGTTTTTCTGCCTCTTTTCTCTCTATTTTTTAAACAAAACTCTCATACTCAGCACTTCTGTGGTTCTGTACCCCTTTTCCACCAAAATTGTGCTAGTGATCTGCAAACCCCTCTCAGAATTGGCTCTTGTTTTCCCCCTGAGAGCAGAACAAAGATATAACTACTAGTGCTGTCAAAATTAGCGCGTTAATGCATACGATACATTTTTTCAGTTTTAAGTTTTTCAGTTACATTTTTTCAGTTTTTCATTAATTTTTTCAGGCATTAAAAATATTTTACGCAATTAACACAGGGGCGGAGCTAGGGTTGGCCACCCCACTCACAAGTGCTGCTTCTGTCTCTTTTTTCTTGACAAGAATTGCGTTTTATTTAGACGCAGAACATCTTTACAACCACATCAAACAGGAGACTTTTCAGACGCGCACTCCAACTTCACCTCAGCGCCAGGCGCTAGTCAAACAAGCGTGGAAAAGGTACAGGTGATGAGGAGCTTCAGTAGAACAACAGTGAGCTGCTGTCAGATGACATGTTGTCAGGCCGTATGTCAGTAAAAACCAATTTTCCTGTCCTGTCAGCCGTTATACTGTGCTCGTAGCACGTGCTCTTCAAATGCACGCACAAATATAGCAACACGCACTGTATTATATTAAAACGCTATAACATATTAAAGTGCAAATTAAACTATGAGCTTATGACGTCAGTTAAGTCATGAAGTTACCAAAAATGGCAATTAAAGCTGCCTTAAAACTGTGCATCTAAGTATTTGTTATTTATGAGTCAGATTTAAGAACATATCTCTGAAACGCAGTGGTTTTCAAAACTGTCCTGGAGCACCCCAGCACTGTCTGTCCCCGCTCATCTAACACACCCGGTTCAACTCGTCAGTTCATTACTAGAGACTGTTGTGGGTCAGAAAAGGTAAAGAGTTGTGAGAAAATAAGATGCGTGTTAGATCTGCATCATGTTCAGCAGCGGCAGCTCTTAAAGCAGCCAAAATAACCTAATAACCCAGCTGCTGTGATGTCTCTTAATCAAAGAACATACGAAAAAGAGCTTTAATGATTCATCTATATTTAATTTAGAATTAAGTGTTTGATAACTGTATTCAATTTCTGTATATTTCCTACTTGCTGAAGGGCACAGGTAGCTAAATATGACATTTATTATAATGGGTTTATGTGAAGATTGTTTTAAGTCAAATTTTTTTAAAGTCTAATAAATGTTAAAATTGATAGCTCTCAATCATAGCTACTGTAATGTTGAATGGCTATAGTCAATGGTTAAATATTAGGGGAAAAAAACTATTTACTAGAGACATCAGTAGTGTTGGTATCAGTGATACTCACCTTCAGACATAAAAAAAAAAGATGACGCTAAACGAATATTAAAAAATATACTGTATTTATGTTGTTTCTACATTAATTTCAAGATTGAATGTGAAATTATTGCAATGTAAAAGTATATTTAAAAACTTTAATGTTAGGTGGGATTAATCGCGGTTAATTTCAGAAAAAATGTGTGATGAATTAATTAGTTAATTTTTTTAATCGATTGACAGCACTTATAACTACAGTAACTGCTTTTTTAAACAGTACTGTATTTGCCAAGTACCATTTTATACAATATTTGAAATAATAGCCTATAATTTTATTCTAACTGTGGTTCTCACGCAATGTTATACAATTCAAGGAAACATTGCCTTGTATAAAATAAAATAGCTTCTGATTTATTTATATATATATAAAAAAAAAAGAGAACAACTAAAAGTCTTACTGTAGTTCCAGAGCAAAAGTCACATGAGAGTTGGTAATTAACAATATACAGCTCACTTGGTGGTCATTTTATTCTTTAAATATATTAAAATAGAACACAGTAGTTTTAAATTGTAATAATATTTTACATGATTACTGATTTTACTCTATTTTGATCAAATAAATGCAGCTTTGGTGAGCATTAAAAAAAACTCCCAACATTTAAATATTTTTTTATTTTATTTTATTTTATTTTATTTTATTCTCATTTCAGGGTCTTTATGCCATTACAAGCCGATGCAAGCATCAGATATTATTTAGCTAATAAAATTCCTAATAATTAAAATATTTGTGTATTTTTGGGAATGTCTTTTAAACATGTTGTTGGACTCTTATGGTTTTAACTCACTGAGGATTTTTTTTTATTCACTAATTCACAATTTTTGAAAATATTTTTGATAGAGATCAAAGTTTAGTTTTTATTTACCTTTATTTAACCAGGAAATTAAAAACTCTTGAGATTTAAAATCTCATTTACAAGAGGGTCCTGGCCAAGATAGGCAGCACATTTAGTTACACATAAAACAAAATACATTCGTTTACATACACAGAAACATACATAAATCACTCAAAACATTTACAATCAGGTGACTCTACAATTAGATCCTTTAAAATACATTTAAAATCATTTAGTGATACCAACTCTTTTAAGCATAACTTATCTGAGATTTTATCAAAGATAGATTTTTAAAAATGTTCAGTTATTTTTAATAGGTCTTGTATTGTTATGGTTTTCATTTTTATCACTTTTATTATATATATATATTTTTTTTTTTATTTTATTTATTTATTTTTTTTGCCATGAAAAACGAGAGTTAAGCAAACAAACAAACAAAATAATGGGGTGGTAAAGTGTTGTGGATCCAGTTTTGTTTCCTATTGATTCCAGCCTGGAATCAGCTTTTATGAAGTGGAAATGTGCAGAAAAGTTGCAGATCCGGCAATGGCACACTGTCGGCTGGCATGTGTGTCTCCTCCTCTCTTTCTGGACTGTATATCTCTGATTGAGCAACTGGTGAGATTATGCCAGTCGTTCTGAGACCTCAACTATCTCCCATTACAAATGAGATGTCTTGAGATCCGGCCCACTAAACTGAATTGCTCAATAAAATAATTGTGATACGAATAAACAGATTAAAGCAACGGACTGCGGTAAACGGTGCTTCAAAAGCCCCTCAGCAGGAATACATTATATGGTGTCTTGATAAATACTGCTTTGCAATAAAAAGAACAAATAAAACGTGGTGTATAATGAGTCATTTTTATGGCCTTTATCTTCTGGTTAGACTGAGCAGCTCTGTGCTACTGTTGTGAAATGCTGTAGAGAATTTCAGTGTCTGGCTGTAAAACATTTTAGTAACCAGTCATTCATCTGTCGCCATCGACACTAGGGTTTATGATCAGCCACAGAGCTGCTGTCACTGCCCAGCACCCTCCTTTTTTTACTGTTTCCTAAATTCTCTCTCCTCTTCTCTCTCTCAGATGCCACCATCCTCAGTTATGATGGCAGTAAGTTCATGAAGATCCAGTTGCCAGTAGTGATGCACACAGAAGCAGAAGACGTGTCGTTGCGCTTCCGTTCCCAGCGTGCCTATGGTGTTCTCATGGCAACCACCTCCCGGAACTCAGCAGACACTCTGAGACTGGAGCTGGACGGAGGGCGTGTCCGACTCACTGTCAATCTAGGTACATCAGCCAATTGGATCGCTCACCTTAGTAGTTAACACCACACATATATATAAAATGTACTGAAATGTCACACAACATAGCATGGAATATTTTGGTTTCAATTTGCAGGCATATTACTACATTATTTTTTCATCTATTGTCTATGTTAATACGATTAACAATGTAAGATTTATTTTTGCCAATATTTCCCTTTATTATTCAGGTAACACCTACATATTTACTTGCCTATGGGGACATATCATTGACTATTAGGCTATTGTTTTTATATACAGCTAATTATATATACTATAGACTATTAGACTATAACTATTATATTATATTAATTATATTACCGTTCAAAAGTTTGCAGGTCAATAAGACCCCAGAAATTAATATTTCCATACATCAAGGATGCATTAAATTGATCAAAGTGACAGTAAAGACAAATGATTCAATTTCATGCTAAATAAATTATCTTCTTTGAACTTGGTATTTATTTAAAAAAAAACATGAAAAATATTGTATCACGACCACAAAAATATTAAGCAGCACGTCTGTTTTTAACATTGATAATAATAAGAAATGTTTCTTGAACACCAAATCAGCATATTAGAATGATTTCTGAAGGATCTTGTGACACTGAAGCTGCTGCTGTAAATTTAGCTTTGCCATCACAGGAATAAATTGCTTTTTGAAGTATATTAAAATAGAACAGTTGTTTTAAAATGTAATAATGTTTTACATTATTATTTTATTGAATTTTGATCAAATAAATGCAGACTTGTTGAGCATAAGAGACTTCATTCAAAAACAAAAAATCTCAAACTTTTGAACGGTATATTATATTATATTATATTATATTATATATACTAAATGAGGTTTTGTCCAATTTTGCTCATTTTTGGGGATACATTCGTATGTACACACACACACATACATTAAACATATTACAATCCTTGTGTGCTGAAGAGAAGGATGTAGAACCTTCAACGGCCAGAGTCTGCGGCCAAGCGCTCACTCCCAGATGAGCACGCTGTAGACTTTCCCTACCAGAGAGTGCACAGTCCCAGCCTTGTACTGATACACAATAGTCCTTCTCCTGCATACTATAGACTCCTCGCTAGAGCGTTACACGTGTCAGGAGTACTGACAAGCCATTGTTCCGCTCAGTACATTTCATTTACATTTCCCCAGAAGCCACTACACTTTCCTCCCTCGTTCGCACAGCTTAATATTATACAGTCTTGCTCCACTCATAAAGCACCACCTCTGCTATTCACGAGTTCAAGCTAGTTCACACTAAGTAAATTTGAACATCAGTCGTTTAACTGTCCTCCCACATCATGTCAGGTATTTCTCATGCAAAACTGAGCTAAAAAAGTTCCTCTGCAGAAATGTGCAGAACCAAACATTCCCTTGCTAAGATGAATGTCAGCCATTCCCATCTGGCAGTGTGACGTACACGGTGCCATTTAACATGTCCGCTTGCATATAGCATGTCTAAAACCTTCTAGTAGTCCCTGCAGGCTCAAACCTGCACACCTCCGCATACACAGACAGACACGCACCCACACAAACACCAATCATTCCTTCTGTCTCGGAGGGTACTGCACTCCCTGTTAGGGTGAACACACGTTGCTCTCTGGCTGTTAGCGGCCACGATTTTCACTGTGGTTGACGACACGCGACGGGGCTGCAGCCTCATGGGAAAAAGATAGAGCTGGATTTGTGTAATGCTCTGAATTCCTCTCGGCCCTCCACTCCATCATTGCACACACTGAAGCATGGGACAGCCCAGACTGTGCATGAGAAATATCGATTCTCCATTCTAGAAGTACGCTTTGCAAAAGATAGTAATGGGAAAGGGGGGCCTCCTCCCAGGATTCAAGCAAGGTTTTATATTATACAGTACCAGCCAGAACAAAAGCAGTTTTATTGCACTGTTCAGTAAGGAGTCTCAGCGGTACTGTACTTTTTGGTGTTTTAAAGACAGTTCACCTTGAGTTTTTTTTTTTTTTTTTTAAGATTTAGGTTATAAGTTAAGTCAAATTCCAATGGGAACATAGGGGTTTGGAAAAGCAGTTAACATCTTGAATTTTAAGTGATATCAGAGCTCAAAAATAAGGACAGTAAGTGTGAGAGAGTTTTGGGCCACTTGACAGGCCAATTTTACATTTACATTTACATTTAGTCATTTAGCAGACGCTTTTATCCAAAGCGACTTACAAATGAGAACAATAAAAACAGTCAAAACTAACAAAAGATCAACAATATATAAGTGCAAATGACAAGTCTCGGTTAGCCTAACGCAGTACACGTAGCAAGGTGTATATAAATATATATATATACACCTTCACACACACTCACTCACTCACTCACTCACTCACTCACTCACTCACACA
>NW_015629505.1:1220092-1227592 GCF_001515625.1 Sinocyclocheilus rhinocerous
ATCACAGCGTCCTCCATCCTCCTGTTGTTAACGTTGTTCTTGTTTCTGTTGTTGAACACCGCGCACAAATGACGTCGCTGTCGACCGGCTTACGTCACTTCTTAGTACACACTGTCGGTGCGAATGTAACCCTTTAAATGGTACTGGGAAATAGTTCGGCGCAAAATCGTTCCAGTACTTTAGTACTGTACATTTAGTTCTGGAACTAAAGCGGTGCGAAAGGCCCTATTGATGTTTATGCCTTAAACTTAACCGTTTGGTTTATTTGATGTAGTAAACATTGTGACAAATTCTGTTGATTTGTCACTAACATAATGATATCAAACTGGCTAGCATTGAAATTGCAATAATCACTTATGAAAATCTTCAGTAAGAATGATTATGATATAATGATGGGTATAAATAATTTAAATTAGATTAAAAATAATAATTTTGCATATTTACTATAAATTGAAAATAAAAATTGATTTCTAGCATTTCATGTTTAGCACATAAAATACATTTCTAGCAAATATAAACATTTAAAGTGATCATTCTTTTGTCGTGAGGCCAGTGAAGATGTTGGCAGGGCAAGTAAAAACAACTTAAGAAAAAATTGTTGAGCCCTGAAGAGAGTTTATTTAAAAGCGGTATTAGTAGCATTAATAATGATCGTGTCAGTATACTGTCTTTAGGGAAATTACTGAGAGATATGTTCTCTTTTTTTTCGTGCACACACACACAAACTTCACCCATACTAGCTTTCCTTGAAGTGTCACTGTGAGAGATTACTATAAAACGTGTTCTTCCTATGTTTATTCATGCACATGGGGTTCTTCTCACATGCAAGCAGGAAAAGTGAACCTCAAGTCCAGGGCTGTGAGTTTTTGGAGTGTTTTCATCTACAGGAGCATTCTGAATTCAGCTCTGCTCCCAGGAGGCTAAGGCTTACCGTGGACACGCTCTGGTGCTCTGCTGCGACATGTCCATAAACACTAGTTTTTCCTCTCCTTCTTATCTTGCGGCCTTTTTCCCATTTCCAAATTCTTCAAATATGACTCGTTCTTTAATTCCTCTGTTTTTGCTCATTAAAGGGAAATAAAGATAAAAGGTTTTTAAAAATGTGCATATGAGAGCATCAGCAGCGCCATTGGCGAGGATAGGCTGTTTCTCTGGCAAGATTATCTCTCTTTTCTGCTTCCTGTGCCACTTTCTGAGCTAACCCAGAGAGCAAATCAATTACCTCTGAATATTCAGTAGTCCCAAGACTAGTATGGAACTGGATATAATCACATTTCAATACATGCCAAATTTCCCTAATTCAAAATATATTATGGCACAGTGAATGCATGAATATTCATTAGCGCAGACAGCGAGTCCGTATCCACTCCACCTGGGGTTCATTATCAGCACGCAGGAGGTAGAAAAGAAAGAGTGCGTATCTGGTCAGCGAAACAGCACTTCTCCGCGTCCACCTGGTTTGCGTGTCCGTCCCCAGTTTGTGGGCGATGTTTTGAAATGGATGTCTGCAGTCATAACCTTGAAGGCTGAATTTACATCTTGTCTGTTCTCCCCCATCTAGACTGTATCAGGATAAACTGTTCTACCAGTAAGTGACTTATCCCCTCTCTTCCTCTTCTCTCTGCCTCTATGATACTGAACCAAAGCGCCCTCTGTATGTGTACTGTTCATTTGTATGTATGTGTGTGCGCGTGTATGCTTTCAGAAGTGTAAAACAATGCGGTTACGAGGCCTCTGTTTTGCGGCCAGCAGAGCTTTGAGTGGTGTTTCCAAACTGCGAGCGAGCTGTCAGGTACGGCTAGTTTTTGCCTGTGGGCTGCAGGAGCCTGCAGGCTCCCTGGCAGCCATTTTCTAGGAATGTGAGAAATGGAGCTGACTGGAATGAGAGGAGAGGCGATTAAGTTTCTCACTCACAGAGCACACTCCAGCTCACGCCATTTCCAATAACCCTCGCAAAGATCATTTCCTCAGAGAGCCTCTCTTCAAATCCCTCCTCAGCCTCGAGCTTGAGAGCCAATGTCTGCCTTTTATTTTCCTTCCCTCATCTTTTTGTTGCTTCCTGGTCACTGCAGAAGGAGAGATCATCAGGAAGTGTTTGTTTTTCGGTGGGAAGAGGAAAATGTGGCTATTTTTTGAGAATTGTATAATTATTTACTCACCATTATGTTGTTCCATGCCTATATGAGTTTATTTCCTTATTTGCAACTAAAATTAATTAGATAATAAAATTAGATATTAGAATCTTTACCAGGTCTTTTCCTTTTATCAGGCATATAGAGCACAGCTGTTACACTCCAAAAAAAAGGGGGGGGGGGAATCATGATAAATGTAGTCCATATGGTGTACGCTATATTCTAACTCTTCTGAATTCATACAATATTTAAATGAAATGATTCACTGACAGTCTTCCTCTCCAGTGAGCTGTTAATTGGAGAACTGCTATGACTGGATCATTGAATCAAATGTGATTCATTAATGAATCAAACTACTATAAAAGAGACAATTGTGTTCTGATTCAGTTTACTGACTCAATGATCTGGTCACAGTGATTGATTTATTTATGTATTTATTTATTTTTGGAGCATAACAGATGTGAACTGTTACAAGCAAATGAATGGTTTATTATGAAAATTATTTTTGCCATATTAAATGGCATAAATTATGGCATAGCATTTTTATAGTGGACTCTATATATTTATTTACCTGTTTTTTTCTTCCTTCCCATGATTGACATGTATATTCTAAACATTCGCCTTTTGTTTTCCACTTAAATATAACAGCATACAGATTTGGAACAATGTGAGGATGAGTTAACAGCCAATAGACATGCTTCTTTAGGAAGGTACTGGAAGAAGAAAAAAAAAGAGATGCGATGAGACAGATAGGTGTTCTCCATCTCCGCAGGCTTTGCCAATCAATTTTTTCTCTCTTTTTTTTTATTTGAGAGCTCCAGCCTTCCCTAGCATTGATTCTCCAAAAGCCTCAGGGTAATTAATGGCAGGCTCTAAAGGCTCTTTCAAAGGAGTCTTTGTTTGTTTTTGTGTTTGCTTGTTTCCGTTACGTATCTCTTTGAGTGACTCATCATAGAATGTTATGTCCCCAAACTGCCATTGCTCATTCACATTCAAAGAATGAACGTAATGATCAGCTCCCTCATCATCAAACTAATATGGTTCTGCATCTAAATTTGGCCTTCAGAAATAATAGCTTTGAACTTTTGCATAGTAACAAAAGCTAATTTGATAATTCACAGAAGTAGGCAAGCCTGAGTTTCTTGTCCAGTCAAGAGCATCCAGACATTTCAAGGATTTTACCTTTAATCACATCATCTGATAAAGTGTTTTGTCCCTTGGTCTTACTAAGTATATTTTGCTTGTGCGTCTTTACAGGATTTTGTGAGCGGATTATTGTTTTGTTATTTCATTGCGACCCGGAGCTCAGTATATTGGCTAATTTGACAATAAGGCAGTCATCTGTGTTAACCTGAATGCCAAAGATAACAAAGCAGCTGAGCTTCCTCGAGGGGCTTTGCCACATCCTTTCGTCTACTCCTCTGCATAATGGGAGCAAAACACACTCTCAGACACAGTAGTCTTATAAACAGGCCAGTTGCAAATTAGGGTGCACATTATAAGATTTTAACCACAATTTTGCAGTCTGAGACAAATTTTAAAGATTGTAAAATAGTTCTTTTCAATTTTGTTGTCGTAGGGCAAATTCAGCAGACTCGAATCTCTTAGTGTGACATGCTCATTCTCAAATAAAGATGTCAGACAGGACACAGACTGCCCAGTCAATGACGTATATCTCAAAATCTGTTGATGTCACACGATCTGTCTTGGCTTTTCTCACTTGGCTCATAATCATACAATCTGACAAGCTGCATTCATAGCTACAAAGCATTTACATGCACTCCATTTCAGTTCTTTTGTGTGTGTGTGTGTGTGTGTGTGAAGTCAGACTAACAGATGTGGATAATGCAATTGTAGCTTGGATTCGTCTAGCACATCCATTCAGAAGTTTTTTTTTTGTTAGTTATTTTTTTACTTTACTTTTTTCAAGTCTCTTATGCTCTCCAAGTCTTCATTTATTTGATCAAAAATAAAGTAAAAACTGAAAAATTGTGAAATATTATGAATTAAAATGGTTTTGTTTAGATTAATTTATTCCTGTGATGGCTAAGCTGAATTTTTTGTCGCATAATCCTTCAGAAATCATTCTAATATTTCTTAATAGTTCTAATTTCCTCTTATTATCAATATTCAAAACCATTGTACAGCTTAATATTTTAGTGGAAATTCTTTAGTAGAATTCTTTAATGAGTAGAAATGTTAACAGCATTTATTTTTGAAACATTATAAATGTCTTTTCTGTCAGTTTTGCATCCTTGCTGAGTAAAAGTATTCTTATTTTTTTTTATCTTACTGACCCAAAGCTTTTGAACAGTTGCATATGCAAATGAAACAGACTACAAGTGGCCTCAACAATCTGCTCTTGCTCTGAGAGACAGAGGTGACTTAATCCTTCAAATATTTGATTACGCATTGTGTCATGTATGCTTAGACAGATAAAGACTGTAACTCGACAATGCAATAACCTGCTATAGCTCAATTATAACGGTGAATGTAAATGTACTTACACAGAAATTCACACATGATGAATTCTTGATTAAAAATAGCTAGACAAAGCATAACGTAATTGAACAGAAGGTGTTGTTATAGGTGCATTAATGCCCATACACCATAGATAATGTGCAAACTGAATACATTTAAGATGTATCTGATGTCCGTATTTTTAAAACAGACATTGAGCTGCCAAGCTTCCTATCAAAAGTTGAACTATATTTTCCAAAAACAGCACAGGTGAAATGCAAGAACACATCCTGTGTGAACTTCCCTTTGCACATTGACATGTCCCCCAACAGCAGATCGCATGAACAAACTCCAGTCTGATTATTTAATAACACCTTGCGCTCGATCTCCACAGAAACGTGTTTACCGATGACAAGTGGAAGACATTTCGATGCATTCAGAACATCCTTTACCAGAATCAAGAGATTCATGTTAATTCAAAAGGACCTCATTTCTCTGAAACAACCTACTCTATAAATATGCAGCAGTGTTGCCATTTACTGAAGCAGCCGTGTTCATAAATATGCAGTGGCGATGCTCCTGTTTCATTTGTGATGCAGATAAAACGGGGGACAGGGTGAAAAGCGATGCAAGCCCACCGAGCCTGAGCGAGCCACACCACTATTTGTGTTTTGTTTGTTTGTCTGTATTTACTGATCTTTACATAATGTGGCTGACTGTATAAGTCTCACACATTGTACGTTTGTCCTTTGAGAATAGTATTAAAAGGCCGTTTACTTAAACAGGTCCCACAGTCTCAGCCCTAACCTGCCCTAATTTCTGAGTGATGGAGCAGATGGTCACATCATGATGCCCCCTGTTCCATCACAGCCTCAGTATCCCAGTTTTCCTCAGTGATGTTCAGATCTGGGCAGGACGGATGACTTTGTTTGAACCACTGGGCATCGGACCCGAAACCTTTAATCCCACATGATTGGCTCTTTAAATGATTTGTTTCTTCCTAATGAAGACCCAATTTGTCTCCAAAAGCGAGCCATCAGGAGTCCAAGGGGTTCGAAGAGATACTCTGTCCTCTCAACAACTCAGCGGTCTGCACAGCAGAGGCATCATTTGTGTACCACATTTATGTATTTTTACCCCGATGGGACTACATGCTGGTGATGTTAAATAAAGTTACCAGAACATTCTCACCTGCATCTATTCCTTAGAGGGAAACGGTTGCAGGGGGAACGGTTGAAATGGGCCCAAGCCATCAAGCACTCACCTCTACGAAGCACAGAGTCTTGCTGATAACGCTGGGTGTTTTGGCATTGAAGAAGCAAAACAGCTCTAGCTTGACGATGTGCGAAACACAAAGTTGCCGCGAGCTGTCAGGATCCTCCACATCTCCCTCACAGTTGGGCTTCTACCCACACAGTAAGGAGCCTTGGGAGATAATTATACACAACTACATATGAACACAGAGGAAGCTGGAAAAGGTGCGAATGGTCCCGTGAAATCCACAGGAACCAATTCCACATCGATAGTGAAGGAAGCTCGGGTATGTCTGAAGAGTGGTTTGTCACCTGCCGGTACAGTTGGGTACAAGGTCTTAACAATTCAGAAATGGAAAAGTTTCACATGGTAGTCCCCTGCTGAGAGTTTTCCTTTTAACACAACACGCAGAAAACGAGTCTGACTCGGTGTGTTGCTTGTTTACATTCTGTTATTTCAATTTACCCAAGACGCAAATTGAGTAAGATGTTTTTCAGAGCTATTATGAACCTTTATGTCATTCATTTTGTTGTGCTTATTGCATTTTTACTACGGAGAAACTGAAAGAGAAAAACAGTATCTGTTTGATTCATGTGTGCATCAGAAACATAGTGGCCATCAAAGGTTTGGGGTCAGTAAGATGATTTTATTATTTTTTTTATTTTTATTTTTTTTTGCAAGAAATGAATACTTTTATTCAGTAAGGATGCATTAAACTGATTAAAAAGTGACTGTAAAGACATGTATAATGTTACGAAACATTTATATTTCAAGTAAATGCTGTTCTTTCAAACTTTCTGTTCATCAAAGAATAGGCCTACTGGGAAAAAAAATGTATCACGGTTTCCACAAAAATATTAAGCAGCTGCTGTTTTCAGCATTAATAATAATAATAATTAATAGGAAATGTTTACTGAGCACCAAATCAGCATAATAGAATGATTTATGAAGACTCAAGACTGGAGTAATGGCTGCTGAATCACAGAAAAAAAAACACACACTTTAAAATATATTCAAATAGAAACAGTTATTTTAAACTGTAATAATATTTCACTGTATTACAGTTTTTACTGTATTCTTGATCAAATAAATGCAGCCTTGGTGAATGTAAGAGACTTCTGTTAAAAGCATTGATAAATCTTCCCGTTTGGACAACAGAAACAGGGCATTGATGGCAGCCATTTTTTTTTTTCCTAGGATGTTTATGGTTTTAAGTTAATTAAACCTTTAAAATTCACGTGCTTTTTTTTCTTGTTCTATTCTGTTCTGTTCTGTTTTTCTTCTGCTATCCTTTATACAAGGTTTTTTTTTTTTCTTTCTGTTTTTACAAGTCATTAATTTTCCGCCTCACTCAGGAAGTGAAAAGAAAGCGCCTTTTTCAGTTTGGTAAATTTAGGCATCAGAAACAGGCCATGGATGGTGGCTTTTCTTCTGCTATCCTTTATACAAGGTTTTTTTTTTTCTTTTCTGTTTTTACAAGTCATTAATTTTCCGCCTCACTCAGGAAGTGAAAAGAAAGCGCCTTTTTCAGTTTGGTAAATTTAGGCATCAGAAACAGGCCATGGATGGTGGCCATTTTGTTTTTCTAGCACATGTGGGCGTTCATAGATTTTAAGTCAATTCAACCTTCAAAATATATGAGCTTTTGTGGTGC
>NW_015629505.1:1229738-1237940 GCF_001515625.1 Sinocyclocheilus rhinocerous
CAAAATCCACATTGGATCGCAGTCAGAAGTTTTTACAAACACTCAATAGTGATTGATAGTGACATTCAAGTAGAAGTGTTGTATTAATCTCATTAATTGTCATGTGTAGCTTGAAGCTTTCATTATGTATTTTATCAAATCACATAAGTTTGTAAGAAACTTTAATTTTCCAAAAAAAAAAATTTATTATAGTAATATAATGTACCACATGCTGATCAGAGGGATGTGGGTGGGATGTAATGCCAGAGTAAAGTAAAGCCACAAATTACACAACAGTGTTCAGATCATCTTTTTTCCTGACAAAATCAAAATAATGCAATATTTCTATCTGCTGAATGTAAGCTTTTCCATATTCCAAGCTTGCCTGCTGCACTGCGGACATCGCATGCATGTGTGAGTCGTGAAAATTATTGAAATAAATCTAGGAATTATTTGATTGTTGGATTTTAAATCAGCGGGGTTGAGGCATCAAAAGTAACTAAGTAACTAAGCTGTTTTATGGATGGTAACTGTAATATTATTACTGAAATCTTATTAGTAATTAGTTACACTACTAGTTACTGCAAAAAGTAATATTTTCAAGTATTCTACCATCTTAAGACTCACACTCACACACATGCAAATTTGAAAGTGAACATCCTATGCCCTATTATGAAGTGTAGAGCACTCAAAGTGGGGAGTTGGAAGGATGAAGGTTATTGTCTCACCTTATATGAATGTATATGTGATCAATGCTTTATTTTGAATTAGAAAGTTACTTTGAAAACATACCAGCAATTTTAGATTGCAATGTCAAATACAATTTCAAATATGACCTATTTAATAGTGACCTAGTTTAAATTTGAATAAACTTACATTATTACAATATTTATATGTATATACATGCATATACACTGCCATTCAAAAGTTTGGGATTTGATGAAAAATACTGTAAAAACAGTGATATTGTGAAATATTATTATATTTTAAAATAACTTTTCTATTTTAATATATTTTAAAATGTAATTTATTCATATGATGGCAAAGTTGAATTTTCAACAAACATTACTTCTGTCTTCAGTGGCACATGATCTTTCAGAAATCATTCTAATATTCTGATGTCTGTGCTGAAAAATAAAAACATTTTTTATTATTATCAATACTAAAGACAGTTGTGCTGCTTAATACTTTTAAAGACAACAGTTATACGTATTAATAAAAAATTTCCCCAAACCTTTGAATAGTAGTGTAATTTTTAGGGATGCACTGATACCACTTTTTCCAGTACTCGCCCGATACCGATACTTTTATATTTGGTACTTGCCGATACCGAGCGCATCTGCGCCGCTGCGCGCTCAATCCACTCAGCGTGTTTTGCTTATCAGCTCGCACACATCAGCTATACAGGCGTTAATACTGAATGTTTAACATTATATTCATTGCATACATATACTTCGTAGACATCCTTAATATCTAATAACTCCATTCTGCTCTCTGTTGTTCTGTTGTCAGTGTTTCTTTGTCTGAATACGGCACTTGTCACATGCTGTGTGGTATCGGCGTTTGGTATCGGGGCATTTTAACGAGTACGAGTATGAGTACAGGAGTTCGGTATTGGTGCATCCCTAGTAATTTTATAAATACAAATCATATAAAATATGTAAAGATAGCCTTGTTGATATAGCCTTTAGGTGTATACCAGGGTTTCCATGTAAGTAAATAAATTCATTAATAAAAAAAAACTTTGATTTTAAAATATGAAACCACAGGTATTTTATATTATATAATATGTATATAAATTGATTTACTTATATAAAATAATAAATTATTTATTTGTTGGTATAGTTATTGGGTGTATGAGAGTTTTATCAGGGTCATGAATTGGAGAATAAAAATGTTCTTGATATTTACACATATGAGAGGTTACTCTGCAATAACATACTGCACGTTTCAAAACTCAAAACTAACTCTCCAGTTTAAAATATGAATTATTCTTTTGATAATTGAGTTTGAAATCGGGACAATGGTGACGTCACAATGCCTAAACGATTAACTTTACACTTTTCCTGTTAGTAGTGTGAAAACAATCTGTTGTCAGTATTGTGATAATTTTATATACAGAAAGCGATCAAAACTTATTCTCATTATAACCGCTGGAGCAGTCAATTCAAATGCATTTCATGACTCCTGTAAAATCCCATGCAAGATAAATCACCTGTAGTGTTAAGATAAATCTCAGGGACGCACCACAGATTATCACACGGTCATAATTATTTCATTTAAGTAATTGCATGTACTCTTTGCTAACGGTCTTGTGGAAGGGCCTTTTGTGAAGAGATTCAGTGGCTCACTTCCAATAGCCTTCCCTCAGTGCTCCTCAAGGGCAAAAACACCTTTTGCAATTTGCCCACTGAATGAAGCATCATAAGAAAAAGGTAGTTCTTTCCCACAGTGCAGTACAATCATCTTTAGTTTCTTGCTGAACTTATGTGTATTCGACACTTTGAAATAGACTTGGTATTTGGCTTAATGCTGATGCATTCAGAGGCCAAACCACTGAGGGAATACATTATACTCACATAACCTTACTGATTTTAGAGTGAAAGAACTTCCTCTTGGGAAGCTTTAAAAGAGGTTTTTGAAATATTTAAGGGCTTCTTTCTCTCCCACTGGATTGCAGAAAGATGAAGTTAACCTTTTTTCCTTCAAATTCCCTAAAATACTTGTAACATTCTTCCAACTCTTAATGCTCTTATGTTTTTCTAGTCTTCCATGTTTATTAAAAAATCTCATTTTGCTGCAGTAAATTTAATTGGCCCGTTTGGCAATACTGCGGCCCTGTCCCAGATATCTCACTTTATGTGTACATGTGGTCTTGCAACAACTTGCAGCGTGTCCGTGAATTCCACAAGACTTTATGGTGTCTCATTTTTCTACTACATGACAGTCTATACTGTATGCAGCATTACGTCATCCTTTTGGGACAGGACCTGTTTTGACAGTCTCCCCTTCCTGCATTAAATCTGTTTTCGATTATTCGCCCTGTAAGGTCAAATCACGGGAGACCACACGCAGCTGGAGTTCCACAATGTGGAAACGGGCATCGTTACAGAGAAGCGTTATATGCCCGCTGTGCCCTCCAACTTCATTGGACACCTGCAGGGCTTGTCCTTCAATGGCATGTCCTACATTGACCTGTGCAAGAACGGCGACATTGACTACTGCGAATTGAATGCCATGATTGGCTACAGGAGCATCGTGGCAGACCCGGTGACCTTCAAGTCTCGCTCTAGCTATGTGACCTTGCCCACCCTTCAGGCCTACTACTCAATGCACCTGTTCTTCCAGTTTAAGACCACTTCACCAGATGGGCTCATCGTGTATAACCGAGGAGATGGCAATGACTTCATAGTAGTAGAGCTGGTTAAAGGGTGAGCTCCATTGGTTTTTAATGCGCCATGTTTGATTGGAATGGATAGAAAATGTGATAAGTCCTTCACTAATTGTCTTCATGACTGTTTGCATGCAGATATCTCCATTATGTGTCAGACCTTGGAAATGGAGCTCATCTCATCAAAGGGAATTCCAACACACCGCTGAATGACAATCACTGGCACAATGTGATGATCTCACGAGATACAAACAACCTCCATATGGTCAAAATAGACACCAAAATCACCACACAGACTACCATGGGAGCCAAGAACCTGGATCTGAAAGGTACTTTTGATGTTTTCTTAATGAGAATGATCTCTGGATGATTGTAACTGATCATTAGAGCTTAACATGACACAAAAATTATATAAAATAAAATAACATTCTTTTTTATATTATATTATATTATATTATATTATGTTATATTATATATAATAAAAGATTTGGGTCGGTAAGAATTTTTTAATGTTTTTTTTTTTATCAAAAAGAGTTATATTGTGAAATATTATTTGTAATAAATTCCTGTGACTGAAGCTGCATTTTCTGCAGCTATAACTCCAGTCTTTAGTGTCACATGATCTTTCAGAAATGTTTTTTTTGTGCTGAAGAAACATTTCTTGTTATTATCAATTTTGAAAACTTAATATTTGTGTGGAAACCATTATACTTTTTTTAAGGATTATTTGATGAATATAACATTAAAAAGAACACAATTTATTTGAAATTGTAAATGTCTACCAGGTTTGATCAATTTAATGCACATTTGCTGAATTAAATAAATAATTCCTTAAAAAATTTGACATTCACATTGTTGTGTATTGCAACAAACAAATGAACCAGCAGGGGGCAGTGGTGTCCCTTTTCGTTGGGCATTTACATAGCATGCTCCCTTGATAGTTGAATTGAAAAGACATTGTCAGTCAGAGCATAATATTTGCTGTCTCTACAGGGGATTTGTATGTCGGAGGTGTGGCCAAAGAGATGTATAAGGACTTGCCAAAGCTGGTGCATTCTAAAGAGGGCTTCCAAGGCTGCTTGGCTTCTGTAGACCTGAACGGCCGTTTGCCAGACCTGCTTTCAGACGCACTGTCCAACGCCGGCCAGGTGGAGAGAGGATGCGAAGGTGAGGAAAATGGTATGAATGAAACATACACCAGGTCGGCTTAGCGAGTTCCTTCGCTTGATGACTACAATCTCCAATCCTTGTCTCCTCTCATGCACTTGTTCATCCTTTCTGCTTCTTGTTCTCTTCATCTGTTCTGTGTTTTCTTCATGCTGGCCCAGTTTTAACCGGTTTCAGGAGTCTGTGTTCTGCTGTTGGCAACAGGGGTGTTGATTAGGGGTGAACGATATGGACATGTCCCTATCATTGTCAAGAGATCTTGTGTTTTTTTTCCAAGCTGTAACTGTGATGAAGCTGAATATATGAGAGGAAAGAGACTGGTTAGTGCCAGTAGCCTTTAGTGGTCATATTCATTAGTGAAAAATAGTTAACAGTAATCTTTTTTTTCATTGAAGCTCAGAAAGATAACGATATTATAAAAGTGAGTAATCAGTGGTACTAACATAACTGAGGATGGCCCATAGGACTGCTGCGAGAGCTATCAAAAATATGCCACTTTGTCTTTTGTCCTTAAAATATTAATCGAATGCATTAAAACTGAATGCAGTGCAATCATCCCAAAAGGAAAAACTAATTTAAAAGAGGACTACAAGAATAATCATGATATTTATTAACAGTGATATTGTGCTTATTGAAAGTGACATTTCAGATATGAAACATTACATAAATAATTTGAATATTAAAATAGTAAGGTTTAAGCTAATGAAGTTACAATGCCATTTAAAAGTTGTTTGCTTTTTAAAGAAATTAATATATTAATAACTAATATATTAATTAATATATTAATAACTAATAGTTAATAGATAATAATAGTTAGAGAAAATTCTATTTGAAATAAATGCTTTTCTGTTGAACTTTCTATTCACCGAAGAATCCTGAAAAATTTTTTCAAGGTTTATGCAAAAAATTATTTGTTAATAACACATTAATGACAATATGCAGTGTTTCTTGAGCACCAAAACAGCATATTAAAATGGTTTCTGAAGGATCACATGACACTGAAGACTGGAGTAATGGCTGCTGAAAATCAGTTATTTAAAATTGTAATATTTCACAGTATTACTGTTTTTAATGTATTTTGGATCAAATAAACACAGCCACTGTGAGCATAAGACATGAATCGAGCTCTAATGCATAAGAATGCATCAAAGTACAATAATAAATATGTTAACCTGGCTATCTAAATGGAGACTTATTATAGAGTGCTATTATTTTAAAATTAATTAATTATCTTAACTATAGACTAACCATACCTCTAATGATAAAAGAAAACCTATTTTTTACATTTACAGTAACTTTTTTTTAGCAATTTTGTCTGGCAAAATACACACACATCGTTTTTATATAACCATCAGTGTATTCAGCCGTAAAAGAACTGCTAGTATTTGCTAAGAACCACAACATTACAAAAGCATATAAACCTTACATTATGAATGCATGTATTTATTTTTAATAAAGTCATTATGGGATCAAATTTACAGGGAGCGATCATGGCTGAAAAATGTCCTTCTGTTCAAACCAAACCTACGCTACTGGCTTTTATCATGTCTGTTGCTGATTGACTTTGTTTCTCTCATCATCTCTAACTCCACCTCTCTTCTTCCCTGGGTCTCTGTCTGCTTTCTTTATTTCCTCTGTCTGTTCCCTTACATTTTTAACGACTTAATTTGTTATAATCACAGACATTCCAGTGCCTCTACTAACATCTTATTTATTTTGTTTTGTTTTTTTCTTTTTCGTTTGGCTGACAAAAGTTGCATTGCTGAAAGCTGACTTGCAAGGTAGATAGCCATATGTGTGTCTTAACCGATGCCCCCTCTTCCCCTCCTCCAGTGTGACCGTCTGATGTCATAGATCACGTTTGCCAAGCAGCCGGTCTAATAACTCCATCACTGTAAATACAAGCACCGTCCACACACCTTGTATTTACAGCCTCCCGGTCTTAAACTGTCCCAGAGTGTCCTGTGTCGTAGTTTTCCCTCACTTACCCGTCACTGCTCTTTTCATTGGAGCGTACATCTGTTCTGTTGTTTACTGGAGGCATGCGCCCCCCCCCTCCCTCTTCTGACAGTGCCCCCCTCCACCCACTGCATGCGGTTTCAACTCCTTCCACACCAAAATGCGATGGAAATAGTCTATAGCCTTTACCCCCTGATAAGGGCCTTAAAACTAGATGGAATTTCCCAAGCGGTTAGGGAATCTCTCCCATGAGTTTGAAGCCAGATTACTCCGCTCAGATATATAACACTTGGCTTGAGAGAAGCTCGTCAGGGGAGCGAGCCAACCCTCTGTTTCTCTGCCTGAGACTTTAAATGAGCTTCGCTCAGACAGATCAGGTGAGACAGGAAGAACGAAGCTCATCGAGATCGTACCGGCGGCTGTAGTAGCGTCTCTCTCTCTCCTCCTCCTTCTTCCTGCCAGACTCGCTTCACTTCCAAGTCAAGTGGCCAAGCCCCAAATGTGCGACTGATTGGCCAAATGGCTGAGTGATGGAGAGGAGGGAGCGTTTGAGGGCCAGGGGCCTGTTTTACATGCCAGCTGAAGTAATGAGAGAAATGAGAACAGAAGTGTTTCCATAGGCTGCCTGGCCCGTCGCCTCGTCGCTTCGCTTCTGTAGACGGAACACAAAATGAGCTGTTCCAGACGGCCCCCATTTATCTTACAGCCCCGAGTCCCCAGGGAGTGCTGCTGCTTAAAACCCACCTCTGCAATACTAGGAGCAGATGTTATTATCACACGGGGGCCTGTATTATTACTGCAGCAAATAAACTGCGCATTACCGCCAATGCTACTCTGTCACACAGCCACTGGTGCAATGCTTGGATTGCACTAATCAAGTCACCTGTCCACATTTAATGTGTTCTTGAGTAATGAGACCGATTAAAGGTGCACTCAGTATTTTTTTACCTTGTTAAAAAGTTTTAAATAGTACTTTTTAAATATCGTACTCACCTGAGACAAAGACTCAATATTACACTCTCAGAAATAAAGGTACAAAAGCTGTCACTGGGGCGGTGCCTTTTTAAAAGGTACTAAAATGTACCTTTAAGGTACTAATATGCATCCTTTTGGGGTAAATAAGGTACAAAAGTGTGCCTTTTGAAAGGGCACCGCCCCAGTGACAACTTTTGTACCTGTGTAGAGTGTAGCTGATTTAATTTGCATGGGGCAGTTTGCCTCATGAGGGCAGACATGTCGAGATTGCTTTGGTAACCTCCCTATTATTATATATTTTTAATAAGTTAATCATGACTTACTGCGAATAGCATGTTTCTACAGTGACATTTACTACAGATATTTGCTGTTTGAGTAATGCTACACTACTGTTCAAAAGTTTGGGGTCAGTTTTATTTATTTGTTTGTTTTTTGTTTTTGTTTTTTTTAAAGAAATTAATACTTTTATTCAGCAAGGATGAATTAAATTGATCAAAAGTTAAGACATTTATATTAATCAAAGAATCATGAAAAAAAGTATCATAGTTTCCACAAATATTAAGCAGTTTAATAAAGAGGTTTAAAAACGTCTCGGTTACGTATGGTAACCCTCGTTCCCTGAAGGAGGGAACGGAGACGTCACGTCGGATGACCGACGAAATTGGGATCTCGCTTAGAGAGACCAATCTACTTCGAGTGTAAACTAAACGAGCCAATGCACATTGGCATGC